>NW_027263585.1:0-96436 GCF_044049455.1 Aspergillus lucknowensis | reverse complement strand
GCGACACTGAGAGCGACACTGAGAGCGACACTGAGAGCGACACTGAGAGAGACACTGAGGACGACAGCGACAGCGACAGCGACAGCGACTCATTCTACCAGGGCATTCGGGCCGCGATCGAACACGTCCAGCTTCTCTTGGACAGCCTGGACGGCCCCGAAGCCGACTCTCCTTCGGAGCCGGAAGGCTACAGGAACGAGTATGGCCTCCTTTCCCTTCCATCATCCTTTTTGGCGCCGCTGCACAGCGACGATGAGCCAAGCGAGGAATGGGTTGAGCGGGTGGATAATACGCGCGAAGCTGATTCTGACGAGAGGCCGACCGAGGCGTGAGGAGAGAATGCTGGCAGGGCTGAGTGTCTGGGTTTCCTGTTATTCTTGTTCTTGAAGTAAGAGCATGGGGATGTATGATGTTGGGAATTTGTTGCATGTGAGTTATGCCGTATTGGTTAAACAAGACTGTCGCTTCTTCTAAGGGCTGATCTAGCTCTTTACGCTATTTGCTGTGGCACCATGGGATGTTGGAGTGTGGTGTTTGTTGTTGGGATTCCTTGTGACAGTCGACCTAGGGATGGACTTCATGTACTTGATTCAGTTACAGCAAGTCAGTCAATGGAACAACTCGCTCAAACAGCTCAGGATCGTATAGTAGGCCAGTAGCCCAAAGAAGCAATTATTTTTCTAGACAAGTCAGTTTGGCCTTCTAGGTAACTAGAAACCGCGTCAACAGCGGATCCTTCGGGTAAGTCTATCGCCAGTATATTTTACAACTAGGTGATGAACCGCAAGGAGATAAAAGAGAGAAAGCCTGTACTCATAGCGCCAGTATCAATCATGGATACATAAGTCAGCAAGCGAACAAGGTCAATGGTGCGGGTTGTAGGGGTATCTGGTTCAAAACAAGGTTCGTGCTGGGGTGGGTATTATAGAAGAGCGAATTCTGTTGTAAAAGGGAACGCAGTCGTCTCGCTAACAAAGGAAAGGAAAGGGAAAAGAGAGACGTCCGGTCATGCAGTTGATATTTCCTCGCCCGCAGGATCCAGACTGCGAATATCAGATTCTGGCGAGGCGAGAACGTTTGTCGCGAGAAGTCCTCGGCCACCTTCTCCATCTTCGTTCAACTCATCCGGGCCAAGGACTCTTCCACCAAGTTGAACGTCGCTAACGTGCACATTATACTCAAGGGCCTTCTTAGCATCTTTGATAAGTTCTTCCGTCCAGCCTAAACACCGTTTAAGGCTCTGGTTCATCTTCTGACTGTCTGCAAGAAGCTCCTGATGCTTCGCAAGATCGACGAAGAAACGCTTCTCATCCCGGAGCTTCTGCTGCGCGTCGTCATCATTGGCTATCGAGTCCGGCCCGAGGGAATTTTCATCCAACATAGACTCCTCATCACTCAAGTCGGACAGCTCATCGGGCGACTGAGTTGATGAGAACTCGCTATCGCCTTCGTCGAGCTCACTCGGGATCGACAACGTGGTCGAGGCTGAGCGTGAAGGAACCATAGACAGGCGACCAGAGCGGCTGAGCCGCCGAAACCTCCGCAGCTCCGCGTTCTGCTTCCGCATTTCACGCTCTAGCGTTTTATTGATTGCCAGGAGTGATGAGTTGCTGATCTCAAGATCGAGAATCTTGCGCTCCACGCGAGCACTGAGAACTGGAGCGCTACTTCCTGCGTTGTCGGGTTTCACCGGGCTTTGTAAGCCAGACCCCAGACTGTCGACAGAGGTTGTAGATTCATTGCTGAAGATGCGTGGTCTGAAGGCAGGAAGAAGATCGGAAGCTGGAGTGTTTTCCTCGACCTGAGAGTCCAACGTTGATATTATCACAGGACTCGGCCGTAGGCCTTCTTTCGGTGTTTCTCGGGCAGGCGTGCCACGCGCTGTGTCAATACTTGAGGATTTCGTGTGGCTTGTAACTGGCATCGGTCCCAGGAGGACGGTGTTCAACGGGGGACTGTTGACTAGTGAGCGTATCTCGGGCGAGTCATGCTGTAACTCATCGTGAGAGAAAATACTATCGGAGAGACGAAGGGACGAGCTGCTAGGTTTCGGGGACTTCAGCTGAGCCGAAGCTGTCGGCGGCGTTGTCACAACAGCAGGACGGGTCAATCCAGAGGACCGCCCTCTGGCACCGTCGTCGGCTGGAGCCTGGTTCTCTTCTTGGCCATTCGCGTATATAAATGTTGCAGGTGATGCTGGTTTTGCGGAAACTCTTGACCGGGCATCCGCGTCAGAGGAGCTCGACACCGAACGTGCATCGCTAGCATGAAAGAACATCGGAGATCCTACCGAGAAATCGGTCGATGAATGAGGGCGGGACGCAGTATTCGAATCGGCGGTCAAGGTCTTAGCCCTCGCAGTCCTTGAGGGCTCAATCTTCCCACCCGTGCGAACAGGACTGCGGTCCGCCCGGCTCACCCTTGTATTCAATCCTTGCGCTTGGGTCGGTTGAATGAAGGCTGATTGCGGTGAGTGTAGCCCATTTGCCGCCGCACTGCCCGCTGAGAGGATTGGGCCATCACGTCTGCTATTCCGGGGACCTGATCGAGGTGTGACATTCGAACCAAGGTAGGACGGTTCTGGAGCTTGTCTCGACGGGGTGCAACCGGGATTGTCTGAAGGGGCAAGTCGTTTCGGGGCGCGGGCAGTGGATGGAGCGGCTAGCTTAGGTGTCAAAGGAGATTTATTCGCCCTGGTAAATGCTGCACTAAGTGTGGGAGTGAATGGTTTGGCAATGTGGCCATTGTTCTGTTTATCGAAGGCCATATCTGCTGGATTCGAAGCGTGGGCAGGACGGCGAGTTCTCTCGGCATTGCAGCACCCCACGATGATCTGCAAGCATGGTGGCACCAGCCAGCTGACAGCGGAAGCGTAACGGCCGATAATCAATGGAAAGTCCACCTAGAAAAGTTCGCAGACAAGACGGACGCGACAAGATCAAGGGTGAAGTGGTGAGGATGAAGATTTATGACGAGACGAATGATGCGCGGAGATATTTTGCCGCGAGACCAGACAGCCCTGACCACCCGTTGACGATGTTTATCCACGCCCAAAACGGCCTAGTCGATTTTCACCGCATCGAAGCACAGCCGACGCGAGCATTCCAAGGGGCTGGGCAACGGCTTTCAAGGAAATAATTATCAATCTCTTGAGGGTGAGGCTCGAGCTGCAAATCCCCTGGAATGCCTGGGCCAGCGGGAATTCTCCCGCAAACCCAGCCACGCCTTTCCGACCGTTGGACGACTTGGAAGCTACACACTTTACGAGTATATCGCCCCACCTCGATAGGGCCGACCAGGGAGGGCCAAAGTCAAGCTAATGGTGGTTCCAAGGTTACTATTCACAGTCGGTGTACGAAACTCCAGAGCTATATCTCCCAATGAATGGTATGACGAATACATACCAAGTTTTTAACCCTTAAAAAGAAGGGAGGGGGCTGATGTATATTGTCTCAGTCCCAAGACACCCTCTCGATATCTTCGTTCGCTGCTTCCAGGCCGAAAGACATGCACGATGCGTGGGCGTCAAGCACCGGGAGAAGCAAGGAGCTCTTCGGTGATGTATTTTCCTTTTCGCAGCGACCTCAGTAATTTATCCCGAGTGCCAGCGGACCACGGGAATTCCGATGATTCCGAGTTTGTTTGCAATTAGCTTCCGTGATGATCATGCAAGGCTGGATAGCCAGCTTCATGTGAGATCAAGCGAAGAACAGGCGTTTCTGGCGTGGATCTAGGGTGTCTCGAGCTGCGGGCTTTCGCTTCCGCGTGCTACTAGCTGGTGCTGATTGGGCCTGTGGTTGGGTCTCTGGCTGTAGTTGTGGTGAGTCGTCTTGAACAGCTTCTTTAATCGTCTGTTTCGATAAACAATAGTCCACATGGTCGTTAAATTGCCTGTCATCTGCGACTTGTGGCATCGAGCAGATCGGGCAGTCCCAGTACTGTGGTTGATCCTGTATCCTCTCGGTAATGGCCAGGTTTAGACTTTCCCCAGTCTGATCGACGTCATTCTCAGGTATCTCCTGACTGAGCTTTTCAAGATCATTCATCTCATCTTGAAACTCCTCCCTAGCGGCTTTTTCGAACGCTTCTTCTGCACTGATTTCCTGTTCTCGGGTAGGGTCGCCTGTGGCGTCTTGCACAGGTTTACGCCGGGCAGCGGAACCGAAGAAATCCATGTTGAACTTCTTGGTACTGACTAGGTTTGTGCATCGAATACCAAGTAACCGGAGTCTCATACTCGGGACCTCTTTCTCGAGCTTTTCCAGCATGGGAAGCGCAGACGTGAAGAGCTCCTTGGCAGTGGACACGGCCCTTGTAGGCTGATACTGTCGAGTCAAAACCTCGAATGAGGCTAATTTAACTTTGAGAACCAATGTGCGCCCTTTGAACTGAGTTCGAGAAAGATCTTTCTCAAGTTCTTGGGCACAAGACCAAAGCTTTTCCCGGAATTCTTCCTTGGTGCTGATTTCATGAAAGGTCCTCTCAGTGCCGACACTTTTGCGCTCATAGCTTTCCGCCGGCTGGATCTTTGTCCTCCCTAAACCAAGATAGCACTGCGCCAGAAAATGAAATGCCTTTTCACCGAAGAGTTTCGCTAAGAACGCGCGCTGGGGGTAGATGTCGCCGCACGTTTTGACGCCGATTGCGTCTAGTTCCCGCTCGAACACCCGGCCCACGCCATTGACTTTACGCATCGGTAATTCCCTCATGAACTCCATGATAGCATCCCGAGTATTCGGTACACAAAACTGGCCGTTTGGCTTATTGCGGTTTGACGAAATTTTTGCTATCTTCGCATTCGCTGCAATTCCAGCAGAAACCGAGATCTTGGTCGTCTCAAGAATTTCCGCCCGCATATGAGAAACTGCTTCTTCAGCATTGAGTTGGTGCTCGGTGCAGTAAGAGGTGATATTCAGGTACGCTTCGTCGATACTCGCGCTCTCGAAATTCGGATCATACCGGGCAAGAATTGCCCGAATTTCTTGAGCCTTCGCGGTATACTTCTCAAAATTTTGAGGAAGGCAAATGAGCTGCGGGCAGAGCTTCATCGCTACAAATGTTGCCATGCCGCTTCTGCAGCCGAATTTCCGGGCTTCGTAGTTACACGTAGTGAGAACGCCTTTCCCGACAGCCATGGGCACAGTCTTCAGCTCGGGCCGGTCAAGCTCTTCAACCGCAGCAAAGAATGCGTCGCAGTCCACGTGAACAACATACTGGGAGAGATCTCGGGTTGATTCCAGTTCAGCGAAGAGTTGGTCAGCCAATTTTAGATCGATCGATAAGTTGAGGCTCTCCAGACGAGACTTCTCTTTCAGGATTCGCTGGATCTTCTCAGTAAGGACACGGTCGCGATCCTGCTCATGATTGAAGAACTTGGAGCCCTTAGAAGCGTTGTAAATTATTTCTGAGACCTACTACACTCAGTTTTACCGAAGGCGAGTTGTACAATATGAATTTTCTCCTCACCTTATTTTGATCGACTGACTCTTGGCCTGCCTTGGTCAAAGAAGGACCGAGAAGGTGATACTTCAAGCTTTCGTTCCCTTTCGGAACTTGATCCGACGGCAAAGAATTGGGGTTTTGTTCAGGCGCTTTGCCCCGGGGTTCTCTTCCCTCCTCCATGGAATCATTATTGCTGACGTGAAGGAGAAGGAAGACACGACAACGAGCCGGATGCTTGCCGATTTCCAAACCAGGTAGCATTAGGCAGTCAAATCACGTGCTCACGCGTTTCCCATGGCGTCGCACGTGCGTCGTTCGATTCCTTGATCTAATTCAAAGCTCCCATCAACCTCGTCATGCGAGCACTAAGTCTGCAGTTATCGTGCCCTCCATGTGGATACTTGATTCGGACGGCGACTTTCTGGATGGTGATTGACCCCCTGAAACCATATTCTGCTTGATTCCTAACGGTTTCAAGGCAAGCGCGTGTGGCTGCGACCTGGCAGGAAATACCTTTTCGGTCGGTACAAAAAGGACGGAGGTACACCTACCCTACTCCTCTCTTTCCCGCTGGCTAATTTTTACTAATGGAGGTGTCTGGTAGTTCGACATGCTATCCCCGCACAATCCGTCTCGCGAAAACATCTGGTGATCGAGGTATCGCCTGTTAAAGCTGGTGATTCAGTAAGATGGTCGGAGCAATCGCTAGCGAGTCCTTCGTGACTGACGTGGTATAGGGGAGGATTAACGCAAAAAGAGATATCCTCATCAGCGACCAGCAGACTAAGTATGGCACAATAGTCGACGGCGAACGGATACAAGGGGAAGCCAAGAAGTTGAATGGTAAAGAGCATACTATCCAGCTGGGCAACTATAGCAAATCTTTACTGCGGTGAGTCTCTTGAAGTCGCATAACACCGGGAGAGAAGCTCATTCCTGCGCCGTATCTAGAATAAAATGGGAACCCACGGTCTTAACCTTCTCCTTTTCTTCTAATGAAAAGGCCAAGAAGGCTTTGTCGGCCTTCCGCTCCAGGCTTGAAGACCTAGATATCAAAGCCATTGAGGATTACGTGGTCGATGCCACGACGCACGTCGTTCAAACGAAGCGGAATACTGCCAAAGGATTGCAAGCCTTGGTCAATGGCAAATTCATTGTGAAGGAATCATTCGTCGACGCCCTAGTCTACGCCGCAACTCCGAGTGATCTCGATAATCTCGAAAGTCTGTCTCTGTTAGAAATTGACTTTGATGCCGCGTGGCCCGACGCAATATCACATCTTCCTCCCCCAGGAAAGGAAGTTGTCAGTGTGTCAGAGGATGCTTTTGCACCGAACATGGAGCGGATGAACATCTTTGAAGGTTATACCTTTGTTTTCGGTGACGAGGGGCAGTACGATCTCTTAAAACCACCAATCACGAACGGACGTGGAAGGGCTTTATATTTTAAAGTACAAGATTGCGCCACCACCGCAGAGGAAATCGTCGAGTTTATGAGGAATGCGGCTGGTCAGAAAGGCTTCGGATCCGAGAGGGAAGGAAGCGGAAGGGTGGTGCTTGTACGGTTTCGGTCAAAGACACAAGAGCAGTGGTCTATAGAGTTGGGCAACCAGGTTGCTCTTATGACCGACCAACGCGTCATTGAGCAACGCGAGTTTCTTAATGCGATTTTAACAAACGATGCCTCCGTCCTGTGTCGACCTTTACCTGTCGAGATGGATGTGGAGCCCACGTCGGAACCCCCATCAGGCCCCCCGCCGGTCGGCGAAGATGCTCGAGTTGTTGCCGACTCTCAACCGCCAGAGAAAGTGAGCCAGTCGTCAAAGAAGGGTAAAAGTACACGGCCGCGCAAGTACGTCAGCAAAATGAAGACATTCGATGATGGGTTTGACATCAACTCTATCCCAGCCTATGCTCCGGAGGTAGAAGACTCCGTAGAGTCTCCGCCTCCCATGCCTCTAGAGAATTCTTCTGAGTTTCAATCTCAACATCTAGACAGCATTCAAGAGGAGGAGGACATGGTTTCCAGTTTGCTCCCAGGTGCTAGCGCAATGAAGCGCCGGCGGGCAGAGACCTCCCAACGAAGTCTGGAAGAGTCTAGTTCTCGTCCAAAATCGGAGGAAGTGCCCCGACCAAAGCGTCAAAAGCTCGATGTATTAGAAGCAGCCCGACAACACCGAGAAGCGGAGGAGGATGCCGCACGTGAGCGACGCCAACAGGAGGAAGAACTTCTTCAAAGTTCGCTCAGGGACGTAGACGTGGAAAAATTGAAGGGTCTTGCTATTGTGGAAGAAATGGAAATGCCAGCGAAAAGGGCCGACTACGACCACCATAATGGTCGATGGGATGAGCGGTGGAACGGAAGGAAGAACTTCAAGAAGTTCCGTCGGAAGGGCGACCCCAGCCAGCCACGTCGTAGAATCCAAGCTGTTATCGTTCCCTTGGAAGAAGTCGCACGGAGAGGCTTCGGGATCGGAGATCACTACTGGGTGAGTAGCCACCAACCTAGCGACAGGGGCTCTCGGGAGAACGACAGGGAGCATACAGCCAGCCAGGCAGCTAGCGAACCGTCGCAGCAACGGTCACTCGGCCAAAGTGAATCAGAAAGGACCACGACACAGAAGAGTCAGAAACGAGTGCGAGAGGCAAGGGATTCTGATAGTGATGATGAGCTTCGATTTCGGTTTCGTCGCAGGCGATGATTTCTCATATTTCCCAAGACCAGCTATTTATATAATTTTGGATCTGCCGAGACGCCCAATCTCAATTCTTTTCTCTTTGCACCTTGAATCTCGCTGCAGTCCGCCACTAGCTGTTTCGGTGGTTGTGGAAGTGAATAGTTTGCATCGATATTGAAGCCGTCGAATAAGGCTAGAGCGCCAGCCGAAGTCCAGACGCGAGGCTAGATCTTCGGCTCGAAGGGTCTTTTTATCGGGAAGTCTTCACCCCAAATTGTGACCGATTGGAACGGAATGCTCAGTGTGTTTCGAGGCCAGCGGAGTCAAGCCCCGAATATGATCGCGAAAGGATGAAGAGTGAAGGGGGAATCCGGTCCAGACACAACACCGATCAATAAATGGAAGGAGTCTCGCCCTGCTTTTAACACAAGGCGATGGGATGGCATCACGGCGAAGATCATCTGACCCAGGCTTCAAGGCTTTCAATAATTTGTTGATGCGCATGCTCTTCTCCTCAGAACATTCCATCTTCTCCTCAGCCCTTCCATCATCATCATCCTCTCCAGTTCATCCTCTCCTTCGTCTTCGGGGGTGACTTTCTCTCCCGAATCTTCTCACCCGCTGCTTCTTATCGCTCCCTGCACTTCTTACCCTCTCATCCACTCCCTCTTCGTGCTTGACGCTGCCTGACGGCCTAATTCTGTCGCCATCAACCAACACATACGCTCCCAACGCAGCATCATCTCCATCATGGACCACGTTGGCTGGTCGTGATTCGACTTGCTTATTCTTGCTTCCCGCCCACTCGGCACTTATAATTGCGTCGGTCGTGCACCTCTCGTTCTCTCCACCTCTCGACACCCTCCAAGCCGCCTTGAGTATGTTCAGCGTCACTTTTTCAATTCTTTTCTTTTTCCTCTTCTCTCTTTATTCTTTCTTTCTTCTTATCTCCTCGATCGTATCCGCCTTGCTAACCTGGGTTTCACCATAGCCCTTCCTCTTTGAACGATTGACGATCTTGACTTCTGCTTGGCGTTTTTTAGGTCCTCCTTCCTCCCCTTCCTCCCAGACCCATCATGACCACCGAATTGCTCTCGTCCCCATCCTCTCCTTTCATGATCTCCGCCATCCCTCCGCCTCGACCTGTTTCGGTCAATGCCCTCGAAAGAGCCTCCTCCTTATCGAATACCATTCCATCCTCAAAATCTACTCGAAGCACAAGCGCCGAGATACCGACCCACGATGGCCCTTTCACCGACCCCGTGGGTCCGGACTCCCCGACCTGGACCCATTCCCCAGTAGATACCGAGATGGAGGATGTGCAGTCACCTGAGACACCGTTAAAGGGTGGATCCAAGATTCAGTTTGAACATCTGCCGGTAGAAATCCACGAAACCATCCTCGACTACCTGTTTGGCGAGCGCGCATCCGCCCTTACGACCTCGAGTTGCGTGAAGTCCCCTGCACGGAGCTGGAATAAATCGTTACGCCACCCAAGACGAAAAGCTCTCTCCAATCTCGCTTTAATCTCGCAGGTGTGGAGGGTCTTGGTGCAAGATCGAATCTACAGACACAGTCAGTGAGCAATTGGAATGAAGGCCTGCTCTATCGCTAACATCCTCTCCCCACAGTCAAACTCAAGGGTACCACAGATGAGCTGGAAGCGAGTGCACGCTGGTTTCGTGCGCATCCTCATCTGGCGCCGTACGTCCGTCATGTGGAGATATGGATACCCGTATGGGGTCAACGAGCTGTCAAGCATCCACCCCGCCACGTTCCACCGAGACGATTCAACGATGAGGACGCTGATTTGGCTGATGCAACTGCTGTTGAGGCTTGGGATGATACCGAGTCAAGCCCCACGACTGACTACAAATATCATTATGCCAGCCACAACGCCTCGCTGGAAGAGATGTTTCTCCATGTCCAGGCAGTTTTTCCGGAAGCTCGCATCCTCACGCTGGAGGGCGGTCATTGCAAGAAGCCGCCAATGGTGCGCCACTTCCGCAACGATCGTTCCGGCCGTGGCCACCAACGCCTGCCGATGCTGCCAGACATCCAGACATTTGTCATGCGAGGAGCCTGGAACATCATGCGTGATCACCAACACTGGTGCACCCTCTCCCAAGCACTGCCGAGTGTGCGTGAATGGCACTGTTCCTATGCGAAGCCAAAGGTCGAGGGTTATGAAACAATTGCGAGCATCTTACGTCGTCTCCCTCCGTCGTTAGTCCACATAAACGTCAGTCTCGAGGGCTTCTGTAACAAAGACAATTCCCAGAGTCGCTGGCTTGGTGACGGGGTCAACCCACCACATTTATGTCGTCTGCTCGGAGAAGTGGCGCCACGGTTGGAGTCCCTCACGTTCACGGGCAAAGTCTGTGCATGTCTATTTGACTCCACTCGAAACTTCATGAGCACCTGGCCATCGAAATCGAAACTCAAGTCCTTGGACCTTGTGGTAAAGACCTGTTGCCGAGACAAGAAACTGCACCCGGGTTTGCCGTTCCTTGACGAATTCTCAGGAATCACTAACCTGAACTTCATCCGAGCCTTCGAAAAGCTCGTGATCGGGGCAATCCAAAGTCTTCAACTTCATCCAGAATTGAATTACTTGCGCATCCGCTTCATCGACTTGGACTCGGCCTGTCCCCCTCTAAATCCCTACTTCCAGCTGGTGGACAACCAGTGCACGGGCCTCTGGAACGAGCCAATCCTGGAATCACTGCATGCGTCCCGCCCAGACGCTGAGTTCCTTAAGCTCACTGACGGCATATTCCCGCAGTACGGACTCAACCATCAGATCGTGGGTGCCATGTATCCCCGCACGCGACCACTCAGCATCCACGCATCAACATACAGAATCATAGCCGACGTACCGAAGCCCTGAACACAAGATGGAAAGGGAAACGCAAACGTCCAGATTCTCTTCGTTGTGGCCATACCTTAAACAGGAACCCCTTCATAATGTAAAAAAAAGACGACTCCTGGTTTTCATACCTAGGTCTTATTCTATTGTGAGAGTATTTCCTCATCAGATGGTAACCAATATTAGCTTCACATAATTGTAAGTTAAAGAAGAAGAAAGAAAGCTTCAGACCAATACGATTTTCTCATCTATCTGAAACCCAAAGTCACATACATATCTATCAATATATCGGACACAACAACCCATCCCATCTCCCCTGAAGAATCACAACAGGGTGGGTAACACAAAATCCACTTTCGAAATTAAACAGGGGAACAACCCCGGATATCGGAAACAATAATGCCCAAAATCCACACATTCACCGCGAAGAACCCCAATGACGCGAGGAACAGGCCAGGCACGAAACTCGAGGCACCGAGAAACTCTAAATAGAATCCCTGCTGCAGCCAGAGGGCCTATATTTCGTACGTGGAAGATTTGCACGTTAGCGTCATGGCCTTTTTCTTTTCTTTCTTTTTTTTGCTGTCGTATCGTGCGCTCTCCCGAGCACGGAGATATGAGACAGAGTTGGAGGGGAGACGGGGGAAGGGAGGAGAAAATACCTGGCCAATAACCCAAAGCAGGGCAACGAGGAGACCCAATCGCGGCTTTTGGAGGAGAGATGAGGTGGGGAGGTAGAAGGGGAGGAAGATCAGGTACCAGAGGAAATACTATTTTTGAGTTAATTCGTGAGTTAGCTCCGGGTTTGTGCGCGGGTATCGTCTGCTGGGGTGGTGGGGGAAGGAAGAGGAAGGGAAGGAAGCTCCGAATGCTGGATGACATAGCCCTGTAAGTCCAGGATGTTGGGATAGGGCCAGATGAGATGAGGAAAGTGGGGTCCGATGGATGAGAGATTGAAGAGCCCAGCCTGGGCCACCCAGTCTGACAATACAGGGTGGTGATGATGAAGATGATGGCGGTGGTGGTGGACATACCTGGCTCGTACAAACTTTATTGAACGTCACAAAAGCAAATGTCTGCGCTAGCATCGTTCCAGGTAGATCCTTTTTCCCCAGAATGACCGGGAGAAGAATGATGGACAGAAGCATCTGCGGGATGAAAGCCAGGGATTCGAAGTTTCCACTTCCACCCCGGCTGCTACTGGAGGCAGGGGCCCCATCGGCAGCGGCAGAGAGGTAAAGGAGGGTGCTATAGGGCGAGAAATTATGCCGATGGTCGATGCGCGTCAAATGGTGGAGGTACGTGTGCTGGAGAAACGGGGTGCCGTAGCGCAGGTACATTGCCGTATTGAGGGCTGCAAACGTCAGGAGCGAGACTAGGGTTAACCTAATCCGGCACGGAGTGATGAAGTTGAGGATCTGCGAAACGACAGGGGTGGATGGGTTCGTGGGCTTGGTTTTGGGTTTGGCCTCCCGAGTTGCCGATGATGTGCTGGTCTTGGTGTCGTCCATCCACCAGATGATCGAAACGCCGTAGATCAAGGGGTAAATCTTGAAATGGACACCAAGGCCAAGGAGAATCCCGGCGAGGGTGACTTTGCGGTTCAGGACTGCCCAGAGTAATGCGATGACGAGGACGCCCAGGAGTCCCTCTGAACTCCCACGCGTGCTGATATTCGCCACCATGGGGTTCAGCAGCCAGAAACTCGCGTACTTAAGCGCGCGCTCAGGGCTCATCTTGTGTGTTAGAACGAGCGATTGAGCGACAAGCCATCCGGCTATGACGTCGGAGAGGGAGAAGAGTGCCTTGCCGAAGGAGAAGAAGCCCGGGATCGTCCAGGTGGTGGGGAGGAGCATCCATGCTAGCAGGGGCGTGTAGCGATATGTGTCTCTGGCGTAGGGGGAGTCACCCCGAGACACATAGCGTGATGCATCGGTGAAGACCATGTAGTCGATGTCTGTGTATTTGACAGTTGAGTGGGCATCTTGCCAGGCTCCGTGGAACAGGAGAATGACACGGAGGCCGATGGCCGCACCATAGACGAGAGACGTGTTTCGAAAGAATGATGCCATTGCCAATTGCAGTCTCTCGGTGTAAGTGGGGTGGTGTGTTCAATCAAGTTCTGAGAGATGCTTGTCTCTCAGAGTCTTGGTGGATGACGAATTCGAGCTCGGAGCAGGCATTTAATATACAGTGATGGGCTTGGCTCGCCCAACAGCCCACAAGGCCTCGCTCCAGGATCGTTGTGGGGGTAGATCTGCAATGTTGAAGGGTGTTTTGAGGAATTCAGTCGTGCTTCCAAGGTTGTTGTCTTTTGGCACGTTCAACTATCGCAGCTGACTCAGCAGCCATCAACAACACATCCATGGAGGTGTGAAGTTACTCTTTCTCCGAATTGACAAGTTGTGTAATAATATTGTCAGAACTGCCGATCCTAGTCATTGCTCATAAATACATACATCGCTTGGACCAAAAGGCGCAGTGGGACTTAAAAGCTTGGGTATAAGAGTGAAATGGCAAAATATATAAAGTAGCAGAGAAATACGGCATCATGAGACAAAGGTTGATACAGTAGACGGTTACAAACCACTGACAAACAAAAGAGGATGAGATTGGGAATAAATTTGCAGCCACAGTAAGTAGGAATTTCATCGCTAAATTAAATCACGAATAATAGGGAATAGATGGGTTTGAAAAAAAAGGGGGTTCGGTCATCTGGTTACCGAAGAACCCGTTGTTTGAATACTTCATATGCTTGTCGTCCCCAGCAAGAAGGCTCGCATCGTTGATGCTATCGATATCTGCCATCGGTACTAGATTGGTATCGCTCCAGCTAAGGAAGTCCCACAGATACTGCCCATTGGGGTCATCCATGGTTGACGGTGGGAAGGGATCGGTGAGTCCACTGTCGTGTGTGACGACGAAGCCTCGTCCGTTGTCGTTTTGGGAAGGAAGAACCCCCGGTGCCATGGTTGGGGGAATGCCTGGCTCGCGCGCGGCGGAGGGGTTGGCGTTCATGTTGTTGGTCTCAAGAGATATGGTAGGGCCACGTTTACTGGCCTCAAAGATTCTGGAAACCGCATCAAGGGTCTTTCTTGCGGTTGGACTTGCTTGCTGTAATCGCGCAAACACAAGTAAAGCATCTTGTACCTGCGCCTGGCATGCTTCTGTCGTGGCCCGTGGATCGGTCACAGTGTTATCGTTGATGAACAAGCCCAAGAGCGGAATCATAGTGGACTGGAAAAGAAACCACACAGCATTCCAGCCAGACATTTGCGGAGTCTTGGCCGCGGCAGAGATATCCCTGATAGCAGTTTCGGCGATTTCTCTGCACCTCTCGATGGCTGTCCGCTCTTCAGATCTCAGCGCAATATAGGGAACCCGCCGCATGGCATAACTCAACAAGGTGGGGCGGTAGAGAATTATACGCTGGACGTGATATCGCCATTTCATCACCTCCCTTGCGTTCGAGATCGCTTCGGAGCAGGGTTCGTGGTCTTTTAATATATATGGCAGGCTGTTGTACCACTCCACGAGTTGGTTGTCGAAGTGGATGATCTCGCTGTATTTTGTCAACGGAGAAACTGCAAGGGCGTCCTGTATCTGGTTGCTGATCTTGCAAAATCGAACATTCTCGAGTAACGGAAGGATATCAAGTACATTTCCCTATATAGAGTTAGTTGGAGCCCGTATTCTCACGAGTTAGGCTACATACCGACTCCCGATGATGAGGAAGCTTGACTGTGATCGCGGGACCGAATCGGCCCATCGTTGGCCGTCCCAAGGTCGCGCCGCCCCAGCAATCCATAAGGAACAATGTCCACCACACCTTCCGCTTAAGGTCTAATGTCGCCAACTTCTGCTTGTTAGACGCATCTGACTGGTCCGCGAACTCCCTGTGCAAGCCCATTGTCGCCGCCATGCGAAGAGCGGCACCCATGAGGGCATATGCTAGGTTCGGCTGGGCAACGTAATGTAGGTACCAGCCGCCGAGGATACCGAGAGTCTGAACAGTTTCGAGATGTGAAGACCCTAGTGATTCCAGATCTAGGTAGGCCCTGCATCGAGAGTAATAGATCTTGTGAGAAACATCGTCTGCCGTTGAGGCGCACATGCTCCCCATGGCCAGGACCATGTTCAGCAAGCAATACCATCGGTCGTCTTTCCGATGTCCCGAAGCGTATGTCTCGCGGAAGGATTGCTCATCCAGGATGGGCGTTAGGGGTTGAACGTAGGTGAAGTAAGAATCTAGCAGTTGGGACTCAGGTACCTGCAGATGCACCTGGGGAGGCGTGCTGGGTTGGTCGTTGCCAGGCCAGGACTGACTCTCTGTGGAAGCGATGTCGGCTACGGACCCTCGACGCGGGCCGCTTGGTGGTGTACTGGCAAAATATGAGACGGCCCCTGGGTCCAGCCAAGCAATAGTTTTAAGAACAGCATTGACAGACGAGACTCCAAGATAAGAGGACGGCTGCCTCGTGGAAAGCGACAAAGCGTTGACATCGTCGGATATAGTGTTTGCAATCTCATGGCTGAGATTCCGAGGGTCATTAGACTCCTCTGGCATAGCCTGTAGATGCTCTAGATTCCCATCTTCATTTGATATCGGGGAGACGTGCGCATCGTGCGAAACAGAGGTTGCAGGTGATGATGCACGTGCTCCAGTACTCGCCCCTTGGGTCTGGGCGGCAGTCAGCCCTTTGCTGGTCAGTTCTACAAGTTTCTCGCGCGGTAAGTTTAGGAGAGCATCTGGTGTTGCGCCAGGAAAGAGCTTCTCTAGAATAGCTCGGTATTCATCGAGCGTCGTTGATAGTTTTTCGACATGCCTGCTTGGAGTGGTTTGGTGAGCTTGCAGTCGGGGTGGGAGGGGGGAAACCCCAGGAGCGCAAACACCCACCTTCGAGATGGTCGAGGATCTGAATAATGGCAGAGATCGGCTTTCTTGTACCACCTACAGGCCTCGCAGGGCTTTTCACCGTCGCATTTGATTTTGCGATGTCGACAAGAGGTACAGGCACGCAGAGTGGTGACCCGGCGGCCGATGGATGGCTGCCGCTCTCGACCCCCGCGGGCGGGAGTCGAGGCGGCGGGGTTTTCGAAACCCTCGAAAGTATGGAACATTGCTGAAAGCCTGGATCCTGGGCCAGAGTAAGCTGGGCGGGGGGATGGAGTATAAAAGTAGTCAATGGGCGGGAGACAGCGTGGCTACGGAGGATTCATTGCCTTTGAGAGAAGTGGGTATCGATGCAGGAAAAGTCAAGTTCCGCAAAAGAAAAAAAAAAGAACAAGTATGGAAAAGGCGGGGAAAAGAGCCGAAGAGGGGGAGGAAATAAGACTCAGCCAAAGGGAACGATTTTGGAACGATTTAAGGCCGGATAATTGTACGTTTTCAGCCGTATACGGGGTCTAAGGTTGTCAGATTCCTTCGCCTTTGCCTCCACGGCGATGCTCCTCTGACTCTTCACTCTTCAGTCCCTGGGGATCGTCAGTAGTGCCACCGAATTGCTCCCGATCCTTTCTCTCCTTCGGTCCAACTGAATTTTCTCTTTCCCCCACCCACCCCGGATTCCTCCTCGCGCCCAGGTCTTCTGCCGCGCTGCAGCCAGACGGGTGCAGCCCTGGCCCCCTCCAAGTTTCCTGGACGAAGCAGCAGGTTCAAGCGCCGAGGCTAGCCACGCCTCCTCCTCATTTTGCGATTCTGACGCAGACATGACAGGGGTCGATCAACGCGATTATTACATCACGGTGCTATTGCAGGGGGGTACATCGGTGCTGCCGGCAGTGTGCGAGCAACGCTTACGAGGAGGAATTGGTGGCCTGCCGCTTGCCCGGCCCTTCTGACCGCTGCCTCGCCTGGCCTGCAGTGCTTGCTTCGCTTGGTCACTGTTGGCCCTCCCTTTTAATTATGTGTATCAGAATCATGCCAAGAAGCACGGGGATTGGCTTGAGGCTGGGGGCGTTTTTGTGATTTGACCATCAAACTCCATGAACTGTAAAAAGGATCAAAAAGCCGCACCCTCCAAGAATAGACGACACACAGGCGGATATTCGCGGATTTAATGAAGCTTATTCAGGGGATCGAGAGAAGAAGAGAAAGTTCTGGCATGATCATCTGAGGTGCTGTTTTTCTTCACATGTTTCCACTGAAGGCTGGGAAGCAACCCCAGACCTGGGGGTGGCGAATGGAGTATTTCCCCCGGCCGAGAATTCCCCACATCGATTGGGTTCCTCTCCTCTCCGCAATCAGGAGATTCTGCAAGAGACACTTGCGGGACATGCGATGCCCAATCTCGGACCCGAGAGTGGGCAGGTGCAGCGAAAGTCCACTGAGCACATTCCAGACGAGGACAGAGCCACAATCGCAAGGAGATTACGATTCGCATCTTGGTGGCGTTTTCCTCCTCGTTTCACAAGAACAGCCGGCCATGAATTATGGTTTCTGCAGGGGAGACAAGAATGGGCAGTGGAAAAGTCACGATTTGGGAGATCATGGGAGCGAGGGGGTTTTCTCGCCACCAGATCCTTCTGAGACAACTGGGGCGTCAAAACTCAAAAAAGAACTTGCAGTTTTGAGACAGAGGAGAGTCTCATGGGGGTCTCAGGATTCGCGTTTGGGTTCAGAGATGAAAACACAAAGAGTTCAGGAATCGGATGCCATGCTTGACCGGCAGTCGGGATGAACTTTAAATCGTGTGTGGCGATGATTTTCAGTCCTAGCCCTAGCCTCGAACCTTTGTCTCCTCCCAACAAGGTTTCCATTCTCACCGAGAACCATCCAAGAAGTCCAGGACACCTCGTCAGTCTGGATTTAACCTCTTGGCCCCCAATATAGGCAAGACCCTGGGGGCAAGCTAATCGCCTCCTGGGCCTGCCGACGAGAGCGTCAAGTCTGCACCCAGGAGTGCTGGCGTCCGGTCACGATTTCTTGAGGCATTCGATGGTCCGGAAGAGGCACTTGTGATAGTTTTAGCGCATCCTGGCTGGAATCAGTCGCGGGGTTCTGGTGCCGGCTAGGGAGAAATGGGTAATTGATCTGCGGGAGATTGCCTGATGAGGATGAATGATTCGTATCGGAAACTTCGGCCATCTTTCTGAGCGTCGGGATGATCCGAAAGCTGCCTGACGCAACGCAAGCGAGGGACTTCGGAGGAATATGATCTTGTCTTTAGCCAAAATGAAACGAGATTATCCTCCCTCGGGCTGTGAGCGACCGGCCTGGAGACATTGCTCTTTTCTTTGGTTTCCCTTCACTGCGGATCAAACCCCTTCACTGCGGATCAAACTTGCCGGCTTCGTTCGGACCGATGAATGGAGAGACGTCGTCTGCGAAGCGCAAAGGGAACGTCAACCGTCGCATGATTGTCTGAAGAGAGTCGGAGAAGCCGCCATGAAGGATAACGTCCCACAGCGGCTGCAAGCTTCGCGAACGATGACTGGTCCGGGGCTGTCGGGGGGCAAGCACTGTGGGTTCTTGCCGTTTCGGCATTAGACTGTCAGAGACTCGTCTCGGCTGGGACCCTCTTCGATCGCGAGGCGACGAGGGGCAGGCTGGTCGCTTTGACCTCGGAGAGGGGTCGACGATCAAACCACTGGCGAAAGAACGCTGTCTGTTGGGGTCCAATAATCCTTCATCGCTCCTCATCGGTGCAAAAATATTACCCCAACCCATCGTCTCGCGGCTAATCTGGACGAAGACGGCTACCAAAGACCGCCGGTTCGGACCAGCTGGTCGGGCAACCTCTGGGTTTACGGACGGAAGTGAAGGATGAGGGGAGCCGAGCTCGAATCATGAACGCGAAGGAAGAGGGCAAGAAAGAGGGAGCCGAATTTTCTCACAAGGCAGGAAGATCTGAGCGGGATTGCCATGATTTAATAGCCCAAAGCACGTGAGACTTCTCAAGAACGGGAGTCCTTTTCGTCACCCCAGGCGGGCCACCTTGATTTCCCTTCAGGACAGAGGCTGAAAACGATTGTCTCTCACCTCAATGACTCGGGTCCGGTGAAGATGGGAAGATTCGAGACAGGCTCCGCTCAGATACGACCCTGTTGGAGGATGATGACTCCATCGACTCTGAAGGGACGAGTATGGTTGCCTCCAAAGGGCTTCTTATTCTCAAGCCAAGAAGCGCTGGAGAGCTCGACGGGGCGACGGCCGTTCCAAAACTGTCTCCACGCGGGGAAACAGTGGGCCCAGGGTCGGTTGTCGCTGCTGGAGAAAGACACCTGACACGTTCCTCGATTCTGTCACTGGCTTCGGACGAGTGAGCGTATTCTGCGTCGGGACAGGTTGAAATGCAGATATCGGCTGCACGCAGTCGCCATTCTTCATCGTCCCTGGAAGTCTTTCGGCGCTCAGTTGATTTGGTTTGGGAGGATCCAGGGATGACTAATAGCAGATCTAACCCAATTTAGAGCGGAAGTTCCTGGCACGAGGCCATCCCGGAAAGGTATAGCGGCTAGCCGAGGCACGGAGAGCCCTCCGTGGAGCTCTCGACTCCAGACTCACTGCAACAAGGGAGAGAGGGGAGAGCCGTTGGCCCGTTGCAATGTTCAGGACGACTGGCTCTCGATGGCGGAAAAACTCGCTGGATGAGCTGTCGCCGTCGGGATTAAATTCATCCCATTCCCTTTCTGCGAGAGATGTTCTTTCGTGCTGAACCTGCACTCAATCGGTTCTTGACCAGAGCAAGAGATAACAGAGATGGCCGGATTTGCACAGCACACCCTTTCTGCGGGATGGAGCTTCAGGGACAGTGCCGATGAATCCCCTGAAGCTTGGTTACCAGTTCCTACCGTTCCATCCGTCGTCCAGCAAGATTTGCAGGCCAACGGCAAGTACGTCGCCTGCTTGAATTGCAAAAGTTTACCGGTGTGCTAATCTATCTCCTTCATTATAGGTTGCAGGACCCGTTCATTGGCTTCAATGAACTGAGTGCGAGATGGGTCAACGAGAAGTCGTGGACATACCGAAACGTCTTCCAAAAACCTGATGTTCCCCCCGGATCTGCTATCTTCTTGGTATTTGATGGGCTAGATACATTTGCCAAGGTTAAGCTCGACGGTCAAACGATCCTTGAGAGCGACAATATGTTCCTGGCCCACCGTGTTGACATTACCAAACTTCTAGAAGGTGATGGTGAGCACACACTCGAGATTGATTTCGATTGTGCCCTGCTTCGAGCTCGGGAACTCCGCAAGCAGCACCCAGACCACAAATGGGTTGGTTTCAATGGCGATCCCGCAAGGCTGAGCGTCAGGAAAGCTCAGTATCATTGGGGCTGGGACTGGGGCCCAGTCCTGATGACTGCGGGTATCTGGAGAGAAGTGCGCCTCGAGGTGTATTCTGCAAGAATATCGGACCTGTGGACCGAACTAGAGTTGGCTACGGATCATGGGAATGCACAGGTTTCTGCATTTGCGGAGCTAGAGACCAACAGTGATACTTCATACAAAGCCACTTTTACCCTCAGCCTTTATGGACAAGAGATCGCGAAAGCGGTGGCTACGCCAGAGAGCAATGTTGCCAAAGCCACTTTTGATGTACAAAATCCTTCTCTATGGTGGCCAAATGGCTATGGAGATCAGACTCTCTATGAGATCTCTCTCTCACTGGAGGCAGGGGGGAATAAGCTCCATCAAGTTTCGAAAAAGTTCGGTATTCGAACTGCAGAGGTTGTCCAGCGACCAGATAAGCACGGCAAGTCCTTCTTCTTCCGCATTAATGGCATTGATATTTTCTGCGGTGGCGCTTGCTGGATCCCTGCCGACAGCCTTCTCACAAATATCACTCCGGAGCGCTACCGAAAATGGATCGAGTTGATGGCGGTCGGCCATCAGGTGATGATCCGGTAAGTCATTCAGTTCTTTTCCTCGGACTCGATTGACACTAACTCTGTAGCGTTTGGGGTGGTGGTATCTACGAGGACGAGAGCTTCTACCAGGCATGTGATGAGGTTGGTATCATGGTGTGGCAGGATTTTATGTTCGGCTGTGGTAACTATCCCACATGGCCTGCAATTCTCGAATCTATTGAGAAAGAGGCCACCTATAACGTCCGCAGGCTACGCCACCACCCTTCCATCGTGATCTGGGTTGGCAACAATGAAGACTACCAAGTGCAGGAGCAACAGGGTCTTACCTATAACTACGAAGACAAGGACCCGCAGAGCTGGCTGCAGACCGACTTTCCAGCCCGTTATATATACGAAAAGCTTCTGCCAGACGTTGTGAAGAAGACGAGCCCGTCGACTTTCTACCATCCTGGCAGCCCTTGGGGTGACGGCAAAATCTCTTCTGATCCCACGGTTGGTGACATGCACCAATGGAATGGTGAGTGGTATCTCAATACACAGGCAAGCCTTTCAGCTAACAGCATCCTCTCAGTGTGGCATGGAACCCAAGAGAAGTATCAGATTTTCGATACTCTTGGCGGCCGCTTCAACAGTGAATTCGGAATGGAAGCCTTTCCTCACCTCGCAACTATCGACTACTTCGTTGAAAATGAGGCCGACAAATACCCTCAGTCTCATGTTCTTGACTTCCATAACAAGGCAGATGGTCACGAGCGCCGGATTGCAACATACCTTGTTGAAAACTTGCGGACAGCCACAGATCTGGAGGTATTTACTACTATTTTCCCTTAGCGTACGTACGCTAATCAGACCAGACCTATGTCTACCTTACGCAAGTTGTACAGGCAGAGACCATGATGTTCGGGTACCGTGGATGGCGACGCCAGTGGGGCGACGAAAGACACTGTGGTGGTGCGCTGCTTTGGCAGCTGAACGACTGCTGGCCAACCACTTCCTGGGCCATCGTCGACTACTTCCTGCGTCCAAAGCCTGCGTTTTACGCTGTCAGTCGCGTCCTGAGACCGATAGCTATTGGCGTACGCCGAGAACACCATGACTGGAGCGTCTCCCATGCCCAGCCACCGAAGACCGGCAAGTACGAGCTCTGGGTTGCGAGTAGCTTGCGGAAAGAGCTGGCAGGAAAGGTGGAATTACGATTCATCTCCATAAAGACTGGTCGCGAGATTCATGATGCAATCGTGCATGAAAACGTGACCATTGTGCCTAACGGTACTACCAACATCTTGGAGGGCGTTCTCGACTATGTAGCAGATGAGCCACACGTTCTCGCCGCGCGGGTCTGGGTGAATGGTGAGCTGTTAGCACGGGACGTGGACTGGCCACAGCCATTCAAGTACCTTGATCTCTCCGACCGAGGTCTCGAGGTAACCAGGATTTCCCGGACTGACGACGAGCAGAAACTGGAGTTGAGCACCAGGAAGCCGTTGAAGTGTCTGGTCTTCGAGGAACGCGAGGGTGTCCGGGTCAGCGATAGCGCCATCGACCTCGTGCCTGGCGATGACCAGATCGTCACTATCAAGGGTCTGCGGCGCGGTGAACCACAGCTGAAGTACAAATTTCTTGGACAGTAGAATTTAGAGGCTTCCGTGAGCTCACGCTGTTCAGACACACGGCACTATGAAAGGAGATCACTTGTCCCACTCATCGTAATGGCGTGTACCAGTTCAGGATAGATTCATCCTAGAATAGATTCGCATCGAAACAATCTTCTGCTGCCTGGGCAGGGTTGAGATGGATCTTATCAGATTCAGATAACACTCCAATCAGGTTAAGCCCAGGAAATGACATCTTCCAAGTTCACTCGCTCCGCATCCAACCCACGTCCATGGAGCCAGACACAGTCCGCTCTACTGCTGGGATTAAACGCTCCTGGGACGGCCTATCTCTTCGTAACGAGACGCGAAACTCGCAACCTCCCACACCGACAATGGCGGAGTCCGCTCTGAACGTTCACTCGATGTTCGAGACTTTCCGCGACGAACTGGACCAACACCATGACCGTCGCGAGCGACTGATCAAAACGAGTCGTGATATCACAGCCCTCAGTAAGAAAATGTACGCTTTCCTCCCTACAACCTTATCGTCCCGTGTTTCAGAGAGCTAATCGCCCATCCACCGCACCAGCATCTTCTCCCTCCAACGGTCCGTCCAACCCTGCGCCCCCGAACCAACCCCCATACTAAAGTAGAAAAAAACCCCTCCAACAGAGTCCGCACAGCAAACACCCCACTCCCCCCTTCAATCGCAAAAGACACCAAATCCCGCTTCACCCAAATCCTCGACCTCTTCCGCTCCACAATCCCAGACATCACGGGCCTAAACAACTGGCGCTACCAACGACAGCTCAGCCCGGGAATCCAGGAATTCATCGAGGCCCTCTCGTTCAACCACTACCTCACGCATCAGACGCTGATTACAAGATCCGAAGTCGCCGTACATCTGCCGCCGGAGATTCTGGTGACGGAGGAGGACTATGTTATGGGACTGTTCGATTTGACGGGGGAGTTGATGCGGTTTGCGGTTACGTCGCTTTCGGCGGGGAGCCATAGTCAGGGCCAGGGCCAGTCGGGGACGGAGGCTGAGTTTGATGAAAGGAATAATCAGAGTGGGCTGCCGACGCTACCCCCCGCGCAAGCGGGTGTCGTGCGCGACCTCCGAGAGATCCGGGCCGAGTTCGAAAGCCTTAGTATCCCGCGTCGGCACGGTGGTATGCTCCGAGACTATGGGAAGAAGTCGGAGGTTATGCAGAATAGCGTGGAGAAAGTAGAGCGCGCGGCGTACGGGATTCTAGTGAGAGGGAGCGAGAGGCCCGCCGGGTGGAAGCCCGACTTGTCTGCTGGGACGGAGATGGAGATTTACTGAGCTGCTTTGTGGAAATCGAGCCCGGGCGGAGTATGCTACGGTCACCTGTAGACATCTACGCGGGGTTCTTGTTCAAGGTAATGCACCGCACTTGACGCATGTATGTAGTAGACGTGCTGTATTTCCTGTTTCCGATATATGTGCGTTTCAGATATAGTGTAAAATCGCGACAACAAAATCAAAATATCAGCGAGACCATCTCAACCGAATTATCACCTCGGCTGTCCCAGCACGGCAGCGTATCAACATAGCAACAAATATCAAATAAAAACGCCGTCACCCGTAGCATAACATCCCATATCATTCCATCATATCATAAGCATCCCGTAACTATCCCAGAAGCATAAATCGATCGAGGTCACCTGGCAGGGTCGAGGTCAAGCTACTGAGAAATCGGAGCCTGCTCATCCCCAAGGAGAATGTGACCTAAACACACAACCCACAAGTTAGCCCAAATGCCGAAACGAAGAAGGCAAAAAAAAAAAGGTGGGGAAGGGAACAGTGACGAAGAGAAGCAGGACATACGGTCAACGAGCTCCTCCCTCTCAGGCCGATGCTCGAGGTTCTTCTTCAAGCTATCCGACACACGCTGGCGATCGAGCTTCTGGCGCATTGCCTGGATCGATCTATGCCACCAGCCGAGTGCTCGTTAGTACACTTTCTTTCTTTCTTTGTACTTAGTAGACAGATAATACGCACGGAGCGACATTCGTGTCAAGGAGGATATGTCTGTCCTTTAGATCCTGAGGGTCCGGGCGGGTGAGGAGGTGTTTCTCTAAAGAGTCGCGGCGTTCGATGGGTGAGGACGTGAGCGAGGTGGTATCGACCGAAGGGGTGGTGTCGACTGGGGGGTTGGAGTTGTCGGTGGACATTTTTGTATTCGATTCAGCTAGTTGAGGTTCCGTTGGTTTGGGTATAGATCGTGTTGGTTGTGAGACGAGCGAAATGGAAGATATGGCAGGCGAGGGGCAGTCTGCAATTTATAAACGGCACTCTGAGCCTTGGGGGAGAAAAAGTACTTCGACTGGAGGAGACAGCTCAAGCATGGAGAGGTGTTGTCAAGGGGATGAGATGAGGGGAAAGTCAAGTGATTGGGCCGTTCCACGGGATCGTCGCGGGGTGGACGAGGGGGATGCCAGTGCGATGAATCATCTTACAAGTTCAATGAAACCATGCAAAGAAGCAGGAATTGTTTTTGTATGTCTTCAACCGTAGAATAAAACTGACATCGGTTTCCAATCTTGTGATGCCTGACAAATTCAAGGAGCAATAGAGAGGGACTACCACACAGAGGTTGTGGCTAACTAAGAATGGCATGTTGGAGAGCCTAGCTCTTGAGGAGCACGCTGGTTGGGACATCCGCGTCGCAGAGAGCGAAGAGAGTAGTCCCGATTCCTCCAGTAACCGAAAGCAAAGGATCAAAGGCATGAGACGAGCGACCATGGGGACGCAGATTCCGATTCTGAACCCAGTACCATCGAGGTTGTATCGCAATGCTCGTCGAGATCCGGGTTGCTAATAGTTCCGTTCCAACTCACATCCGTCTTTCGGGTCTTGCGTCCATGGTCTTACCTCCATAGCCCGTTCGTCTCGCTTATAACGGAAAGTGACAAAAGAGTCTGATTAGGAAGGAGTCTGGGCTCGGCAGATACATCCGTTTTTTGTGTCCGCCTCACTGAGCAACCACTGAGTTAATCGCGATATTGTAATGACTCGTAGTCCGTAGCAACACTGACGTCCGACGGACCCTCATCGTACAATCAAGGAACCCAGAGTTTCCCACGACCACGGCTGCCACCACGCACCGGGCCACGAGCAGCGCCGCGCCGGCTGTTGGCGTTGTTTCGCGAAGCACCTGCGATGCCACGTGAGGCACCCGTCTGCGTGCTAAGATCAACCGTCGCCTGTTGCTTAGGGGCCACACCCAGCGATCGACTGAATGAGTTGGGATCAATCGGCTGCGTCGGAACCTCCATCGTCTTTTCCACGGGTGGTGCGGCTGGTTTGGCTGGTGCAGATGTCTTGCGGCTGTTGCCCCCACGGGAGCCACCGTTTCTGGATGCGCCCTTTCCGCGGCCGCGGGGAACAAACACTAGCTCATCCTCCTCGCTCTCTTCTTCGTAGGAGAGCAGGGGTTTTGGTTCGGCGGAAGTAGACTGGGTTTTCTCAACATACTTGCATCGATTCTTGTATTCCCTCTCTTCATACTGGATGGAAGTCCGCAGTTGATGGATGTTTTTCACTCCGATGCCAAACTTTTGCGCCCAAATCTGCGTAGGACGATCGTTCGAAATAAGTATGCACGTCTTCGCGGCATTAGACGAATCGGGGCCGCTGTGTATCCGCCAGAGAAGGGCGCTGATCAACGGTCGCAGCACGGGAGGAACTACGGGGATCGTGGAGCCGGATGCCGTGCGGCGATGTCCTTTAAACTCAGAATCCTTTGGTTCTGCTCCGTTAGAGGCAACATGATTATTCGCACACTCCGGACTAGTTCGGGAGCTCCTCGAAGATGGTCGGGATGCGGGACCGCTGTGAGTACCCGCGGAGGTAGCCGACACAGCGTCCGAATCCTTCTTGAAGTTCAGCTTGCTGAGAAGCATTTGCGATAGATCGTCCGTAGGGGCAGTAGGGCTCTCCCGCTGGCCTTTTCCCTTGTCCTCCCGCGTGTCTTGTGGTATTGAGCCATCCTCCGGGATAGGTCCGTGGGCCGCTTCCTCCTCTTCCTCGAATTCCGGTAGGAAAAATTTCTCTGCTTCACTCCAGTCTTCGTATTGCTCCATCGGTCCTTGCAAGATAACCCTCTCGGAAGCGACGTTGTCTTTGCCGGAGGTGGCTCGATCAAGAAACCGCACTGCCTCTCGAGCGTTGATCGCGACCTGCGACCCGGCTTTCTTCAATGTGTGAAGGCGCTCAAGAGCTGGAAAGAGACGGTGAGTGAGTTGAAAGTGAGTGAGTAGGAGCCATATTTGAGAAGGCCTTACTGTAAAGAGGTACGACAAGAGTGATAGCCCCGCTAGTCGTCCATTTTTTAATCTCACTGATGTTCGTAGTCAGTGCCGTCTCATCCACGGCACAATGGAAGATCTTGCGTCCCATCGACATGGTAGTGTTTCGGTTGTCGATAACGCAAGCTAAGTTTTCGGGGAATATAGGCTACAGCAAGGCGCAAAGCCCTACTCCAGATAGTCCGTTCTAGAAACTGCGACTACGGTAGCTCTGTTAGCTGAAGCCCGAAAAAAAGGCCGTGAATGAATGTCGGCGGACGGATCTGGGAACGATGTGGGGGCAGCGACTTGGGGAGCGATGCGGGCTTCAGGAGCCAGGGCCGACGGAAGGAGCCACATGGAAGGTACTCACAGTCGGATCCTAGTTCATGGAGAGTTTTCATCGGCAGCATCTTGTGGTTTGGGTTAGGCTGATGCAGAAGTGCGACCGAGGTGACAGAAGTGTGGAAGTTGCTGCCATCAATGGAGCGATCGGATCAACTCGCGGAGGCTGCGGCCTTAGTAAGCGGCATTTAAACGAAGCACAACTCGTTAGGACCATGCAAGGGAAAGACTCCAGGTTGCTTTTGTCTTGAGCCATTAACTACTCGTTCTCTTAACACATACAGCTCTATATGGATATCTTGAATTACACTCTATGAGGATGACGCACCCTTTGTGCCTGCTTCAAAGACACCTGTCAATCCCACCAAAGCAGTGAGTTGAACCAGGAGCCCGCCGATAGACAAAGCAAGTGAAGGCGGCATCTCCGGGCTGCTTAGTTTACTTTCTTGATTAAGCCATCCGTCGGCTTGACACGCTGTGCCCACTCCCTAAATATACAGTAAGCATGTGAATAGTGAGCGGGCAAAGATGACTTACGTCCAGCTCCCATCATATACTCTCCGAATGCCCGGGTCTCCGTACTCAGCTAGTCCCAGCGCTGTTTCAATGATGGTAGCAGTCACACCAGTACCACAGGAGCTGATGATCGACTTGGTCTCGTCCACATCGTGACCTTCAAATATCTTGCGTAGCTCGGCTGAGGGAAGAAAGGTCTTCGTCTCAGGGTCAAGTAGCTCCTGGAACGGCAGGCTCTTTGAACCAGGGATGTGCCCTGACGATAGGCCGGGGCGTGGCTCGGGGTCAGTTCCTGCCCAGCGGTCGTGAGATCGCGCATCCAGGATCTCCACCTCCTTCGCACCTTCCTTGCGGTGCTCTTTCGCAATCTCTTTCAGTTCAAGGTAAGGGATCACAAGTTTGGAATCGTAGTTAGGAACAGGATAGTTCGTCTTCTCCGGCTGCTGTAGCTCGCCAGTTTCCGTCGGGTAATTGTCGCGCACCCAAAGTCGGTAGTTATTCAGAATATGGACCTTGGGATGTCCAAAGACCCTCAGTGTCCACCCTACACGCGGAGCACTAAAGATGCCGAGCTCCTCAGAGTCATAGACTACCACTTCGTCCTCACGTCGGATTCCAAGCTCGCTCATCGCCCCAGCGAATGCTTCAGCGGTGGGGAGCATGTGCGGGTAAGGGGACTCGGTGTCCTTGATCGCATCCAAATCGAAGAAACGAGCCTGCGGTATACGGTGCTTGCGAAAAACATCGATTCCCGTGCGACCTTCGGGGTCGTTTGGCATGAACCAGGCAGCACATAGGGGTATAACCCGTGGGAAGGTAGAGATTTTTGTAGGTGAGTTCTTCTTCAGGGCTTCGGAAAGCTCCTTTGGAGAAACAAGGTATGATGAGAATGAGGCCTGCCGAGTCTGGGCTTGAAATCGAAGTTGGGAAGAGACCGTCATTGCTGGTCGAATGAAGCGGGTCGGTGGAGGGAAGGTGCTACGGATCGCCGCGAAAGCCGTCATCGTGGGAGGCAGAGTATTGAAGGCGGAGTAATTTACATTGAGGTGATGCAAATAAAAGGTCCAACGCCCAGAGATGGCGAAAGGCAGACAGTAAAAGAGCTCTCTCGAGCGAGAAAGGAGGAAAGAACTCTTGTGGGTTGTCCTGGAGACTTATCAGCGAGGGCGGTTCACGATGCGGAGTCGGCGGCTTCTCCGCCATGTGAGAAAAAACAGCTGCATCCTTTTGGCTCGTCCGCCCTTATCGCCCCATCCACCCATCCTCCTTCGGGCTCTCAAGAACCAACGACAATCTCCGCCATCTCACGATCCCACCTCGGCCATGAAAGTCACTCTCAAGGAATGGAATGCAGTCGCAACCTGGCGCTGGGATATGCCAGATGATGAGGTCTGTGGCATTTGTCGCGTCCAGTTTGATGGCACTTGTCCAACTTGCAAATTTCCCGGAGACGACTGTTCATTGCGTAAGCTGCCTCCATTAAGAGCAAGGCGCCCTTCCTCTCCTAACTTCGATTTTAGTGCTTGGAAAGTGTGGCCATTCCTTCCATATGGTATGAATGCGGTCCCGAATATCCTCATTTACGCTGACGTCCGGCTTTCCTCGAAGCACTGCCTCATGACTTGGATCCAACAAGAGTCTTCCAAGGGCCTTTGCCCCATGTGCCGACAGAGTATGTGGAGCCCCAACTCCATCTTACATCTACTAAACACGCTAGAATTCGAATGGAAACAAAACGACGAGTAAAACAAAGAAAAGCCGCTAGGATTGGTATGGCGTTGGGCTTGCAATGGCTATGATACCCTGTTTTCGTTCAATATACGTTACTGTCTTGTTATAGAATCCTCAAGTGCAGACACTTGTACTCCGCAAGTAGACCCTACGTCTGCTGCCACGATATATATATATTCCCATCTCACATATTTGGTCCAGTGCCTGGCCAAGTCACCTGATTTTATCGATAAGAGCGTCTCCTCAGCTCTTAGCCTTCCAACTCACAGTGCATCCATCACCAGTTACAGCTTCTTGTGACCATGTAGTTAGCATTACCGGTCATGTCTCTACCTAAACCTACCTCATCACCCCCTCTCTCCTCTTCTCCATCAAAACAATCTGTCCGCCGTCTGTCCCAGCCTCACAGTATCGACGAACAAATCGTGCGGGCAAGCGATACCCCGAACAAATATCCAACCCAGCATACCCCCGCCACAAACCTCGAGTCCGACTTTGCTGAGGAAGATGAACAAGCTCACCGTGAGCAGCCGCCTCCTTACCAAATCCTGTCACAGCCTTTTTTCACCCTGATCGAGGACACCCACACGTCTGAATACTACCACCCAACAGTCCACTACATATTTTCCGATGACGACACGGATATTGTCACGGAGGCCGCACTACGCTCCCTGGAATCGGAAGGAGACACCCTCTCGAATACTAATACCAAGGGGAAAACAAAGGCGACCAGCGCTAACCCACGCCAACAACCGCCGGACGGAGGCGACGAGCCATTCGGGGAGGAGAGCGCGACGCGCAAGGAATCTCTCCTTCCGGACCCGGTCCCAGGAGTCAGAGATAACTATATAATTTTGGATATAGGTCGCTCGCCTTCTGCGCAGGAGTTCAAAAACCCCATGGCTGGTTCACCAGATACCCAGGACCAAACGCAACAGGACACGAAAGAGCCACGAGAACAAGATCGACCGTCGTCCCCGCACGACTTCACAGTAACATCCGCGCATAGCCTTTCCCCCTCCTGGCAGGTCCTGAACACAAGCCTTCTCCCAGCGCCAGCATTTGAGGGCAGTTCCTCTGGCGAGGAACCGCTGAATGGCGGTCTCATGCTACAGATACAAGGCACCAGCGGTTTACCAATCGGAGCGATGGGAAAGGATAAGGAGAGAAGTAGTCAACGGCTGGAAGAGATGATGGATCAGTTCGCGAGACGACTGGACGAACTGAGACTTGTGATTGAAAGTGGCGAACAGGGTATGCCTGTAAGGATCGAAGGATCAATTCATGATGCGCGGCTGCTTGCTGGTCGGGATACCCGGGATTTGACGACGAATCCGCATGATCCGGGGAATGAAGAAGCCTCTCGGGAACGAGAGAGCGAGCTTCCTCAATAATAATTTTAATGCTCGGGGGGAGTTTCCATATTTGCCTTGTGGTCTATTCTAGCAGAATCTTTTTCCCATCATGCAGGCTTGTCCTAAATCACACACATGTGCAAGGAATTCCAACCCAAATTGGATGTGAAGTGTTGTATGCTCCTTCAGTGGGTGCATTCAGAAATAATCAAGAAACACTCGGTGGATATAAATCCAAACAGACAGAACGCAAGTTGACCACAGGTAATCCCAATAATCCAAAAAGGTATCTGGCGAACAGTAAAGTGTCTTCAGAAAGTGCACAACGCCACTATCAATCTCCGCGCCAAGTACTCAATGACAAGGAATGCGATCTATGAAAGTGAGACCCAATGCAATTGCCAATCCTCTCATAACTCCGAGATCCCCAGACCTTGATTATAGCAGACAGAGACAAGAGAATATGCAAAGAAAGAAAGCAAATCTGAGCTTTTGCATCATGGATCAGGGCGGTGGCCGGTTTCTTAGCCTCCGACCACTGGAAGTCCCCGAGGGAGGAACATTTTCTCGCCCTTCTATCATCCCGGCCATCTTCTTCGCGACCATTTTGTGTGGCAGCTTGGTCTCAGGTATGCTTGGGTTTGAGCGGCGCCTCTTCGAAGGTGGAGGGTCGACGCTGTCGGCTTCGGCGACGCTGTCCGCACCAGTAACTAGCGGGGCAGATTGGCCTGTCGAGGGTTTGTCGTCCGTGTTATACGCGAGCAGTCTTGCGGCGACGTTTGCATCGACTTCCCTAAGTCCTGTGTTGGAAGGGTTGATGCTGGTAATGGATGGTGCTTGAGCTCCTACCTCGTCCTCTGCATCATTGTAGACGAAACCTTTCGACGGTGACCCTCCTGGGGGGCTCGCGGAAGCGGACAGTTGGTCGTCGCAATTGAATGGCAGCACTTCCATCTCTTTGGTTGTCCTCAACCTGGATTTTAGAGTTTCATGAGAATCAGTGCTCGGCAAGACGGTCTGGTACTCGTATTTTCGTTTTTTAGGGGTGGCACCAGTTGCCACATATTCCGCCAGTGGTCGGTTCTGGACGCTGGAAGAAAGCTCCGAAAGAGGTTTTCGAACACCATCCGAGAGTGGAGCGATGGACTCTTGTAGACTTCGCGAGTCTTGAGTTGCATCTCCCTGAAGCCTATTGATCCGACCTCCGAGACCCTCGATCTGCTCCTGAACGGATGAATAGGATTGATGCACATCGGTCGCAATGTTATCCAGAGTTGCAAGATGGGTATCACGGTAGCGGCCGTTCTGCGATTGTGCTTTCGCTACGAAATCATCCAATGCCTGTAGTTGCCTTCCCATGTCCTCCACCTGGGCATCAACAATACGAACCGTTTCCTTATGAACCGACTCTGTCGCTTCTTGGATTGAAGAATTGTGCTGATCAAACGCCTACACACTTAGTAAGAGGGCGGACACTTGGGGGAAGAAGTTACTTACCTCCCAATCGCTTTGCATTCGTGCCTTAAGTTCGTCCTTCGATGCGTTGACATCCTTTGCAAATTGCTCAGACTTGGAAACCCACTCGTCGACCTGGCGATCGTGCTGAGTAGTTGCGTGCTCCAGCAATTCTCCAGATGACGAAACGTCCGTTCGGATAGTGTCAATCTTCGTTTTCAGACGGGCAAATTGTTTCTGTCGAGAGTCCCCAATGAGTGTTTGGATCTGAGACATCAGGAGAGCATGCTCAATCTCCGTGGCCGCATGCTCTTCTTCAATTGTTTGCGTGAGATGTGTAGAAGCATTGCGACTGGTTTCTATGTTTTGGCGAGTCGCCTTCTGCAGTTCAACTCTCAGCTGGTCGACCTCATTTCTCTGCTCGGCAAGGTGGGTGGCCATTGTTTCGAAGACCGATTTCAGGTCTTTTCCAAGGTTGCTATATGATGAATGCAGCTGCAATTGTTAGCACAAAGAAAACAAGATTGGCAAATTAGCTTTCTTACCTGTGCATGAAATTCGGAAAATTCCCCTATAACTTCTTCAGATATCCGAGCGGCTGCAGCTGAGAGGCCATTGAGTCCTTCTCCTACTTTGAATTTAACGTCTTCACGCAAATCTTTGATCTCTTCAAGAACGTTATTCATCTCCTCATGAGCGCTTGATGTTTCGGCTTTGGCTTCATCATGTGCCTTGTCGAGCGACTGGGCGAAATGCGATAAACTGGATTGGGCCGCATCCACCTGTGAGAGTTCGTTGGCGATGAAATCGGTAATTCGTTTGGAGGTTGATTCCACAAGGTTGGCGTGCTGCATTTGGAAAGCCTCGACCCTGTTGTCGATCTGTTTCGTCACGTCGCAAACCTCTGTTGTTAACAGTTGCCATATCTCTCTGTTTGTGACATGCAAGTCGGATTTGCGATCTAGCTTTGCGTGTAGCCCACCCACATCTTGGACTGTCTGGTTCAATGTCGATAAAAGTCCTGTGCCGATGTCGTGAAGTTGGTGTTCAGTCTCTTCGTGGGCGCTCCGTAGCATCTCTTCTTCTTCGAGTTGTACCTTAGTGTTCTGCAGGACGATCTCTGTTTGCTGCAAAACATCACTTGTTGAGCAGAGAGCAGCCAGTGCCTCGTCATTGTCCTTTTTAAGATGATTGAACTTGCTCGTGAGTGTAAGTAGCTCTTGGACCTTATTACGCAAGTTGGATTCCATCGACTCAATCTTCGCTCGCTGCTCCTCGTTGATAATGCGTCGCGATTCGTTTTCCATGGTCATCCCCTCGTAGGATTCGACCGACATATATACACCATTCCGATGCCTTGTTGCGATGAGCTCAGCTTTAAGTTTCTCAATCTCGGATGTGAATTCGCGAAGCAACGTCTTTTTCGGCATGATAGAATTGATCTGGGGTTTGTTCCGGATGTTCTTCGCCCGAAAAGCATAATCTAGGGTGGAGATAGTCTCCTCGATATTCGTTCGAGCGGGGGAGATCGTGGCAATGATGCATGTTTTGGTCCGTCCTCCCAGGGAATCTTGAAGCAATCGAGTCAGTTTCGACTCCCTGTTCAAATTATTAGCATGCTTGAATTCAATCACCCATCGGGGTTCAAACCTGTATGGGATATGCGGGCTCTTGTCGACGAGAGCATTGATTACTCGGCCCAAGGTAAGTAAGCTCTTGTTGATTAAACCCGCTTCAGTTGCACGCTTGTTCTCTGCACCACTGCGTTGGATATTCTCGCTACCAGCCAGGTCGACTAGATTTAATTTCCCAGGGCACACATATTCCTCTCCCGACTCCGTTGTTCGTTTAATGTCTACCGTTATTGTGAACACGGTATGGCTGCGGGAACTCAGATCGTTGCATTTCGTCGCGGCGACTTGTCGCTTATGGCTGCCTTGTTGGAGGAGCTTGATACCCGAAGTCGCAGAGTCAATGTATGTTTCTTCCATCCCTTGAACTAGCGTGCTCATGTGGCCTTTTTTCTGCTCGTTCTCGTAGATCTTAAGCTTCGGATTCTCTTCAACTGAAAGGAGGTCGCGCAATTCCTCGTTATATAGCTCGATGAAAGAACATTTCACGGCGCTCTCTGTATCTGCCAACTTATCGAATAACGAGTACAGAACGCGGGGGATAATACCAGCGTTATCTGATAATATCCCTAACGTGTCCGTCATATCACCAGACATTGTGTATGTCTTTCCAGTGCCGGTTTGCCCGTACGCGAAAATGGTGCAGTTGTACCCAGCAAGCATCTGAAGATAGTTAGACTTATCCGCCGTTACATTTCAATCATATGCACTCTTACCTCCGTCACGATTGGAAGTACCACATCTTCGTAAACGATCGCCTGATCAGCCGCTGCTGAGAACACTTTATCAAAGGTATATGTTTTGTTGGACACTGCGTTTGGGCCCATCGACAGCTCCACGGTCTTTCCCTTTACTCCCTCCGTGCAAAGGGCTACTCCACTATTCTCCTTCACCTCCCGTTCATTTCGTCCCCGGCATCGTACGACAACATGAATGCTTGTGTCTTCGTTGATCTCCCGCTCAATATCCCTCTCCTTCCTCTTCGCCGTTGCGCTTGCCGGAGCACTAGGTGATTTCATCGTGCGCAGCCCGCTAGCAGCAGAGGCTTTCTTTGAAGCAGCTGGGGAAGCTTGGGATGCATTGCGGTCGGCTAAGACGGAGCCCGCCCGTTTTGTTGGCTGCCGTGTTGCCGTTCGCCTTGTGGGAAGACCGGAGGCGGGCCGTTGGGGGCCGGCCATGGTGAAAAATTGAGATTCTTGGAGAAGAAGGCCACCGACAAGCGTTAAAATGATAAATTAGATATTAATCAAGAGGCGGTTCGATCTCGGCCTTCAGAAAGGTCGTCAAGTTGGTGGTTGTCGGCAAAGTTGATGCTGTGAGCCAAAAGAGGAAAACATAAACAAACCGGGCCACAGGAGAACGCACGCGCCACCATGTGACCCGGGCTCAACCTCCAGTCATTCACGCCGCTCACATGACGCTGCATCGCCGCCTGCATCTGATATCAGGCTTCCGAGGCCTGTCTCCCAGCTCTGTGTCTTCCTACGAATAGTTTGTACTTTGGACAATATCCTCTGAAACCAGAACGCTTGTAAATTATAAATTTTCACGCTTCACATTTGAGAGCTGCGCTTATTCTTACTAATCTTTCCAGCCGGCTTTGACGTCCCTACCCCTCACGGCATAGTTCTTCCGCACAGGTTATCATGAGTGCTCCGAAAACATCACCACAGGCTCAGATCTACCCTGGAAAAGGGCTGGGCTTTATAAGCATGCTCCCCGCCCCTACCTATCTTCATATGGCTAATAGTCTGGATAGCACTCGGCGCGTCGCTTCATAATGTCCTTAGTCGAGTGAAAGCCCACCCTCAAAGCTACCCCGCGATAGACATCGCCTACTCCGCGTCAGAGCCGCTTCAAAACCCGGTCACCTTGCAACTCCCCTCGAATGGCCTTCGCCTGCGCTTTGATGGCCCGGACCAAAGGCTGCGGCTGATAGAAGTACTCGACTTTACAAAAACAGGGCTCATCTACAAGAACCAGGAAGTCCTAAAGGGCTCTGCCAAAGTCCAAGATCATTCGGCTACCCCCCATGGCCCGAGTTTTCGCCACGTCTATAACCGTCTCTTCGGCCCTTCATATCCGGGCGAATACATACCCCCTACTCCTCCCTCACCATACGGTACCTATGTGTTATCATACCCTGGCGTCGCTTTCTCCTTTCCACTCCTAGACTCGGCTTGGTCGGAACAATGTGACTTTGTAGCATTACTCTCATCCTCTGCGGCTTTGCCAGCGACCTCGATGTCAGTATATCAAGGTTCTTCATGGCCGGAGGTTCGAACAAAGTTGTTTACACAGCAACCGCAGTACCCCCGCTCCCCCGCTCTGGCCGGGAAGAATAAAGAGCTTGTTCCTGACGAAATCGAAGAGTTCACTATCCTAGGCGCAGGGAAAGTCGAGATTACTCGCAGATCGACACCCCCAACATATATCACTCTATCGGAAACTACCCCGCAGGATCTTATTGCGGAGTTTGGGCCCCCAGATGCCATCTATCGTAAGAATGACCGCAGGATATCAATTCACCGTGCCCCTGGCGGCCGTGGTGGCGATGATACGATTCATATGAATCCATCGGGGAGGGGAGGGGAGGCTACTGACACAGACCGTTCCTCCGATAATAGTGTGGCTGATGATTCAGACGAGGAGGTTTCGCAGGCCAGTACCTTGGACCCGGCTTCACTACCGCCTGAATGCTTCTTCAATTATTTTCATCATGGATTTGATGCGTTCATTTCTCACCCGACGATGTCTGGCCCGGCGTTCCCAGGTTCTGGTCTTGCCGACCCGACACCTCCGTCCCCTTCTTCTCAAGTCGTTATGACCAAGATTGTCTTACATGGAAACGTCCCAGGATCGTATCCTTTCAACCGTTACCGACGCAGCCGCTGGAAGATCGAACTAAAACCATCTACACCACCTGTTTCTTCGGAGACGCGCTATGATGAGATATCTGAACGCCTTAGGGGCGTATGGAAGGGCTCATACGCGACCGTTGCGGAAGAAAAAGCTCTCGAACGGCCGATGGTGCTGAATAGGGGATGGGGTGACAGTCCCGAAAGCAGTGTGGAGTTCCTTGGTGGATGGGAAGAGAGCACAGCGAGGGGGCAAAGAACAGGGCAAGGCGGACCCGACGGGAGCTTAGGAAACACAGAGCTTTTCGGATTCCCGGGTCTCCTGTTCGAAGTCATGAAGAATGGAGCTGTAAGCTGTTTAACTGTATATTGACCCGCCGTTTACGCTCTGAAAATTGATGATTTGGCGCCGAGCATCTTCCACTCTCCTGCGGGAAGAATTGAACGACGTAATTTTTAAGTACCCGCCGCGTAATAATACGCGATTTTTCTGGGAGATAATGCCAAGCCTGGATCCTCGTAATAAATTGACAGCTTTCGCGGTTCGCGGCAGTGCTGGCGGATCTTTTTCAAGACAATCTCAGTCCCACTCCTCAGCCGGTTGACTCTTTCTGGAGTAGGACATGCTTTGGCGATAGCATGTCGGAACTGCCGCGGACGCTGGCTCGGTCCTGGTCGTCGACCTTGAAGCTTCCGAAATCGACGTTCCCGGCACGTGTGACTCCGGCCGACCAGACGAAGTACCTTAAGCGATGCACCGACGACCTGTACGCCTGGCAACGTCGTGAAAGGCCGGCCGATCGATCGTTTGTTCTTCACGATGGACCTCCGTATGCGAATGGCGATCTCCATATTGGCCATGCCCTAAACAAGATCCTAAAGGACATCATCTGCCGTGTGCAGCTCGGGTTAGGGAACCGGATACGCTACGTGCCGGGATGGGACTGCCATGGGCTGCCGATTGAGCTTAAGGCTCTGGAGGCACGAAAGGATACTCTGCAGGAAAAGGGACCTGCTGTTATAAGAAAGGTTGCACGGGATCTTGCGGAGCGGACGGTGAAGGAACAGATGAAAGGGTTTCGGCGCTTTGCGGTCATGGCAGACTGGGAGAATCACTGGAAGACTATGGATAAGGATTTCGAGAAGAGACAACTCGGCGTATTTCGGGAAATGGTCGAAAAGGGTCTTATCTATCGCCGGTTCAAACCGGTTTACTGGTCGCCTTCCACCGGAACAGCCCTCGCGGAAGCAGAGCTAGAGTACAAGGATGATCATATATCTACCGCTGCATTTGTGAAGTTCCCTCTGATCAAGGTGCCGTTATACCTGGAGCAGAACCCCCTACTCAAAGGAAGGACTATCAGCGCCGTTATTTGGACAACCACTCCTTGGACTCTTCCGGCCAATGCCGTTATTGGAGTCCATCCAGCACTGGAATACACGATCGTCGAGTCGGCGGCTCATGGCTACCTTCTTGTTGCACAGTCTCGCTTGGAATATCTTGCGAAGACCCTAAAGGGGGACCTGTCTGTCATAGTGCCAGGTATCCTTGGCTCGGATCTGGCTGACAGGACACTGTATCAGCCACTCTTCAAGGCATCCGACTCCGAACCACAGCCAATTATTGCTGCCGATTTCGTTACCGCAGATTCTGGAACTGGTCTAGTCCATTGTGCCCCGGGCCATGGTATGGATGACTACGTGGCTTGCGCCGCTCGTGGGATATCCGCATTTGCCCCTGTGGATGATAATGGGAACTTCACTGAGCTCGCGATGCCTGACGATCCGAAACGATTAAGCGGGAAAAACGTTCTGAGAGAGGGAAACGCGGCCGTTTTGGAACACATTGAATCACTGGGACAACTTTTGGGCAAGCACAAGTACGAACACAAGTACCCTTACGATTGGAGGTCAAAATTACCGATTATCATTCGGGCCACCGAGCAATGGTTTGCTGACGTGGCCGATATCCGTGCCCACGCGCTGAAAGCACTGGAAGGAGTTGACTTTGTTCCGGCTTCTGGAAAGCAACGGTTGGCAAATTTTGTCAAGAACAGAAGCGAGTGGTGTATTTCCCGTCAGCGCGCGTGGGGTGTTCCCATCCCTGCTCTTTACCACCGTGGAACGGGCGAAGCCGTTCTTACAAGAGAGAGCGTTTCACATATCATGAATGTCATTGATGATCGTGGTATCGATGCATGGTGGACGGACGATGCCAATGACGAAACTTGGATCCCACCAGGCCTGAGGGAAACTTCCGGTCCTGGCTACAAACGCGGAGCCGATACGATGGATGTGTGGTTTGACAGCGGCACCAGTTGGGCGGAAATAGAGACACCCTACGGTGATCACGGCTACCCTGCTGATGTTTATCTTGAGGGTACAGACCAACACCGCGGTTGGTTTCAGTCAGGACTCCTTACCTTTGTTTCACACCAACTTACCTTCGGACGGACGAGTAGTCCTCTTGCACCCTTCAAAACTTTGATTACCCATGGTTTTACCCTTGATGAGGAGGGCCGGAAAATGAGCAAGTCTATTGGCAACATACTCCACCCTCAGACTATCATGGATGGAACCCTCCTGCCACCCCTCAAGCAGAAGAAGGGGAAGGCCAAGAGGCAGCTGGTGAATCAGGAGCCCGTATATGACGCTTTGGGCCCAGATGTTCTTCGGCTATGGGTCGCAAGCAGTGACTACACGCGCGACGTCGTCATCGGCAGGCAAGTTTTGCAGACGGTCCACACCAGCTTACACAAATACCGCGTAACTTTCAAGGTCCTTCTAGGGGCACTTTCCGATTTCCGCCCGCAAAACCAGACTCCGTATGACCAGTTGCTACTTGTTGATCGTATCGCGCTTCTGCATCTGTCGGAAATGGTTCTTGCAGCTCGAGGAGCCTGCGAAAAGTTCGAATTCTACAAGGCTACTAATGCTGTTAACCGATGGGCCAATCTTGAATTCTCTTCGTTCTACATGGAAGCCATCAAGGATCGCCTCTATACCTACGCAGAAAATAGCCCCAGTAGACTGGCGGCTCAGACGACTCTGTTCCAGATCTACAATCACCTTCAAGAAGTGCTGGCCCCAATCACACCCTTACTCGTGGAGGAAACCTGGGAGCACACTCCTGAAACGATCAAGAATCTGTATGAGCACCCCCTGAGACGCGTTGTCATGGATCCCGCCAGAGAGTGGCAAGAGACCTCACTCGGCACGGACTACCAAGACATCGTCGCTGTCCACTCCGTTATCAAGACCATTCAGGAGAAGGCACGAAGCTTGAAGCAGGTGGGTTCGTCCTTGCAGTCGTTTGTGCACATCAGACTTCCCAACGGCACGGACAATTCGTCTGTTCTCCGGCGTTATTTAGATGAGCTCGCCGATATATTTGTCGTGTCCTCGGTTACGCTTGGTGAGACCGACGAAGCAATCCCTGATGCAATAACCAAGGCCGAATGGCAGCACAGCGAGGAGTATGAACTCCCCAATGGGAAGAAGGGAACTGTGTATGTCTTCAGTCCGCAGGCTTCGAAGTGCCCTCGCTGCTGGCGCTATGTGATTTCGGAGGAGGAAGCTGCCGCAGAGAGGGTGTGCAATCGTTGCGAGGAGGTTGTTGAGGGTCTTAATGAGTCGAGGTAACAGATCATTTTGACTTTCTAGACATGTATATCAGTGGGGATTAGATCTGTATTATTATAAATAGAATTATCTTTCACCTTCAAAATCCCATTGACTCGTCTGCGGCTGTCTGTCGTGCATGTCTGTCGTCATGTGGCGGCACCGAAACCTGCTGTGACTGTGCCAAGAACTCTCTTCTCCCAGTCACCAACGCTCCATTCTGCCCACCTCAGGTGGTTTTCATCGCCTCTACTTTCCGTCTGCAGAATGAAGCTCCAGATCTTCTGGGCCAATCTCCTGTCGTGCCCCGCACGGAGTCTCGCCGGCCCCGGGCAGCCGGGCATTCAATGACGACAGCATCCAGGTCAGAATGACGGTTGACTCGGTAAGACCACACAGGCATGCCACTCCAGATCCCAGCTTCCAGCGAATGGCATATGCTCCTCCACATCAACAAGATGCAGTGAACGGTAAAGGAAGGTCGAGGCCGTCATCGGTCCCTTCCGTTGTGTGAGCATATAAATTACGCACCCTCCCATTCTTCGATGATGGGAATCCGCGGATCGAGCGGAAATACATCGCCGTCAAATTCCCCTATACAGTCGACCAGAATTCACCATGATTGAGGAGGCAGTGAAAAAGACAGTCACCGTGACAACCACGATGACAGAAACTATTACAGACGGTCTCCCCTTCCCGGAGCCCACCTCAACCTCGTCGGTGGCTCCGATTCCAACTGTGGTACCGGGAGGACATCCGACTTTCCAAGAAATTGACACGGCGGGAAAGCGGACACTATGGTAAGCCTGGAGGTGCTGTATTCAATAGGAATGGTTGTTAACAATTGGATTTAGGGTCGTCGTGGTGCTCATGGCTCTCTCGTCCCTCGTGTTCTATATTCTCAGCAATCGCGTTCAGCTTGTATGTCATCAATTCCTGCGGGGCTATAATTACTGACGACGCTTAGCCAAAACGTGTGATACATTATCTCGTCGCCGTCTCGACAACTGTCTCGTTTATCATCTATCTCGCGCTCGCTACCGGGCAAGGCATAGGCTGGAAACATGACGTACTGAAGCACCATCACAAGCATACCCCTGACACCGATCACGAGGTTATCCGACAGGTCCTTTGGCTTCGATACGTGAACTGGTTCATCACGGACCCTTTGATCCTCGCCGCTTTAACTCTGCTTTCTGGTCTCCCCGGAGCACATCTATTTGCTGCTATCGCTGCAGACTTCATCATGCTAGGCTCTGGTATCCTCGGCACCTATGCTGGGCATACATCGCGCAGATGGGTCTGGTTCACTATCAGCGCAATATCCTATCTTACCTTGATCTACCATATTGGAGTCAAAGGAACTAGAGCCGCGAGCAACAGGGAAGCTCAAACTCGACGTCTCTTCTCGGCCATTGCTGGTACGGCACTTCTCACCAAGGCGTTGTATCCAATGTATGACTGCACACCCCTTGCGGAAACCACACACCGCTAACGTAGGTTGATAGTACCATCGCTGCTGGGGTCCTTGCGCTCAAAGTGAACATTACTGGCGAGGCTGTCCTGTTTGCCATCCACGATATTGTCCTTCAGGGTATCCTCGGCTACTGGCTGGTGATTGCCAACGATGCTGCCACTGGAACGTAAGTGTCGCATCGGTTTACTTCTTTGACGCATTGAATGTTGCTAACGATTGTAGCAATCTCTACGTTGATGGTTTTTGGTCTAGCGGACACGGAAACGAAGGAGCAATTCGCATCGCGGAAGAAGAGGGGGCGTGAATGTAACTAGTTGGAATATCGATGGGAGTTAATTGAACTTGACCGCGGAAATCAAAGGCATTGAGGGCGTCAGAGAGCTGGACATGAAGGAGAGGTGGGTGATTGCGTTGTGTTTTCTGAGAGCGACCGGATGAGCAGTGCACAATCTGTGTTTATATTGTACTCACAAGGAGCATGGCCTTTAGTACGTGGAGTAATAAGTCAATATACCTATAATAAAAGTGTTTAATACCTAATTCAAACCAGGTGTTAACATAATAATTGCTCAGGTGGTTGTGGTAATGGTTACAGCCCTAACTGTTATACCTATCCCAAGTATGGTGAACAACTCGCTGTATATACCTGAATCACTCGGGAAGCAAAAACAAGATACACACTCCGGTGTAGAAGTCTCAAAGTTTATCAAAAGTACCAAGGAGTTGTGCACAAGGATTCGCAGCGGTCGAAATGTTACACGAGCTCCTACAGGACGAAGGAGGTCTGCGGCCTCAAAGCAGAATCACGGATTCAGGCCACCCCTACGGAGCTTTGTAGCAAATAATCAGTGTCAGGAGAAAGTCCAACGTAAAGCGTATCTACTGACGGCGAGTAGCGCATATCATTGGAGTTCGTGACGTTGAGATGATTGGATCTATTTCATACAATGAGCCCTCAATGGCATTACTTGGGCAGCCCCGCCTTAGCTATTATTGGCAAACTGTTCAAGTTCTTGGGAAAGGGCTGCAGATACGAACTTAGTCTTGGCTCGCAGAAAGGATGATGTACATGATACAGGAACCTTCCTTTACGATGTCTTTTGAATTGGAGCTATCCCAGTACCTAATCTAGGGTTTAGACCTTAACATATCCAGAATATTAGTCAGTGGAAACTTGGGCAGCAGGCGATGATTGATCGCATCCAAGCATGGCGTGTTAACCTGATGGGGCTGTGCTCTTTTTGATCTTTGCCTGATACGGGTTTTGTTCAGTCGCTGTTGCTGCCTGCTGCAGGTGTTCTTTTTTCATGTTCCTCAGTCGTGTGTGTTTACCCACCTCCGTAGTTGCAAGTAATGGACACTCTTACCGTTGATTCACGGATCAAAGGATCCATCTTTGGTGTCGCCGTTGTCGACGCCCTTGGTGGGCCAGTCGAGTTCCAGCCGCGGGGCACCTTCGACCCGGTCACCGACTTCCGGCACAACGAGCACTTCGACGTGCCACCAGGGTAAGTCTCCCCGTCAGGATTCACTCGGTACATACGGAATAGTAACCCAGATTACCAGAACATGGACCGATGACACGTCTATGACCCTGTGCCTGGCAAAGTCACTCATCGACTCCAAGGGCGAGTTCATCTCCCAGGCCGCAATCCGCAACTACATCGACTGGTGGGAAGATGGCTACCTCTCAGCTACAGGCGACTGCTTCGACATCGGCGCCGGCACAACAAAGGCACTCATGACCTGGCAAGGGTACTTCGACCGATCGCCTCACATCCAGAAGGACGACCCACACGGCCACGAGGGCGGGCAGCCCGCGATTGACAAAGCCCTGAAGCGCGAGGTAAGTTGCCTACCTACCTAGTTCCCGCGGGCACCCGACCTGACCGAGGCGCCGTCGCTGTTGATTCGTATGATATGTATGAAGTACGTAAAAACGCTGATTGATTGACTGCAGGAGTTCTGCGGAAACGGCTCGCTCATGCGCGTTTCCCCGATCGCCCTGGTCTACTTCCGCAACATGCCCGAGGCCATCGCCAACGCCGCTGCCTCCTCAGACGTGACACACCCGTACCCAACCTGCGCGGAGGCCTGCACAATCTACACACGCCTCCTCGTGCACGCGCTCAACAACACCAGCAAGACCAACCTGGCAGCCGACCTCTCCACCACGGCCTGGAAAGACCCAAGCCTCAAAGGACGGCTAAGCGGTTACAGGACTCTTTCCGACTGGGCTGCGCAGGACGAAGACAGCATCAAATCCTCTGGGTTCGTGGTCTCGACGCTGGAAGCCGCGCTGTGGGCGTTTTTCACGACGGACTCGTTCGAGGCCGGGGCGTTGAGGGCCGTGAATCTGGGGTGGGACGCTGATACCGTTGGTGCGGTTTATGGCGGGCTCGCGGGGGCGTTTTACGGCTTTGAGGCGATTCCGCGGCGGTGGGTTGGCGGGTTGCAGAGGGGGGAGATTGTCGCGGGGATTGCGGAGGGCCTTGTGGCTCTTAGTCGCGGTCGTGGTGGTGGGTTGGCGTAGCTCGTGTGGTTGTTGTGGTTGATCCTTGTTTACATGGCTTTAAATTCGTTGTTATCGTATGGTTCTGTGTGGTATAGTGGTACGACGAATGTGATATCCATTTACGTATAGAGCGAGTACTGCGACCGCACTGGAAGTATCGAGGGTTGCGCCATGCCGAGGAAATAGTGCGAAGCGCTGTGTTCTGATGCATAGACACCTCTACCAGGATACTTCTCGTGGGACTCAACTGAGAGGGTGCTTCCAAGTACCTAGGTAGAGGGTTTACTCATACAATCCGCGATATAACTATGCCGTATCTTCCAGGTATAGTTCGCCACCGGGGGATATCCTAGTAACACCAGAGTAAACGCGAGTTTTACGGCTGCACTTAATCTATTTGCGTAAATAAAAAAATTGGTCGGATGAACCTATATAAAAGAGATATATACAAATATGCATTGCGGATTGTCTCTCGGTGCTCCTGCTTGAGCACCACTCATCTAGATCTGTCGATGAGATAACCTCAAGTCGAGTACCGAAACCCCTTGTCCTGCCGATCTGTCAAATCGGAGTCGATCGCCAACCCCGTCGCCACGCCGTCAGCCGTCCTGCTGGTCATGTACTCAGCGTGACCCTGCTCCGCGAGCAAGTCGCGCTTCCTGTTTATGGACTTGGCGATGATGAGGTACACTACTAATCCGATGATCAGACCGGACCAGCTGACGATGGAGAGAAAACACCCTTTCGTGTACCTGGGGGCGTCGCTGTCGGTCCATGCTTGTGGGGAGACTGCGTAAGTCAGGATGTAGTCCTTAGATACATGGTAGTCTTGTGGGAGTACGGCGGTAGCATGACTTACCTATACATCCAACGCAATAGCTGATGAAGAACCCAGCACTGACGATGGACTTCTTGGTATTGCCTTTAACGTTTGATGCCATCAGCGTTGCTGCACCGCATAAAGGTGCAGAAGCACAGGATGCGAGCCACGTAGCAGCGAGAATGCCCCACGTGTTGCCCTCTTGCGCCTTGTCGACGGGCACGGACAGCAGAGCGCATGAACCGGCAAACGGAATGAGGGAAAGGAAAATTATGGTGAAGATACGTGAGTTGGGGAAGATACGGGGACCGAGAGCCGACATCCACACGGTGACGAAGCTAAAGGCGCCACTTGGTGTACCAAGAAGCATTGTTCTGAATCTCGAGTAACCGAATCCGTTGATGACGGTGGAGGAAAACTATTCCACTGCAAGTCAGCATGGCCCTTTGAAAAATGGGCAACCACAAACCTTCAAGATAGGTGTCGGTAGGGTGATGCATAGCGCAAAATAGCAATATATCCAGGTGGAGGGCGACCTAAGGGCCTCCCACATCTGAACCTTGTTGAATTCGGCGCGGTCACGCGTAGCACGATCAACTGCGAGACGGCGGGTGGCAAGCTCACGTTCCTTTTCGTTCAAAAACCAAGCCGTAGTCGTGTCTTTGGGCATTATGACGAGGAAAGTAATACCACATGCGCAGGTTAGGCCACCAAAGATCAAAAAGATGGCTCGCCAGCTTTCAATACTCATGTTGGCACCGCCCACTACGTACATTAGGAGAGCACCGACGATTTGAGAGATTCCGTTCATAGAAATCCAAGAGGCAACGCGAATGGGGTGCTCCCTGCGTCGGTACCAATGAGATGTGATGATGAGAAACGCAGGGGAGACTGCAGCCTCCGAAAACCCAAGAAAAAAACGCGCAACAGCGATGCCGGCAAAGTTCTTGGTGCCAGCGATTGACATCTCGACGCCACCCCAAACGATGATTGTGATACCGATGAACGTGGTGATCCGGAGACGAGAGAGAATGTAGGCCGCGGGATACTCCGAGACGAGCTGCCCGAAGTAGAAGAGCGAGACGACCCAGGAGAACTCTTGGCCCTTGAGTGAAAGGTCGTCACGAAGGCCAAAGACGGCAGCATAGTTGATGGAGCTTTTGTCGAGGTCTGCCAACGGTCAGCTGCGCTGCTCGTAGTAAATGCCCTGTCTTCTACTCACATTGAAAGAAATAGACAAAGGCCATCAGCGGCAGTATCACCATATCCAGCTTGCGGACGAGCTTCCTCTCCTCTGCCGGATCAATGGCCTCGAACACATTCTCCTCTCCATGCTTCATGTCAGCGGAAAGACCATCGACGATCTGGCTTGGGGAATGTTGCTGGCAAGAAGAGACCTTTTCATCGTTGGCAACAGTCAAAGCCATAGCTCGCGTGGAGGATAGGGAAATGTGTTGATGAGGGAGGCAAGGGGATGGCAGACTTCCCCCATCTTAACTCACGCAGGAGACAGCCTCCTCCCAATTTCCCATCCACCGCATATCTCGGCTCGCGGACAACTCCAACCCCAGATTGACGCCTCCAAGCAGCTTATCTGCGGAGAACGGCCCACTTGGCTGCTCTTTCTCCTGCAACCATGCCTTTCCTGGGCGCTAGCACACACTCTCTCCAACGGCGGATTCGGGATGGGCACGGGACTTCAAACCGGGTACAAGTACCCGGCACCAGCTTCCCGGCTTCTCTCTCTGCTCTTCATCTCTGCAACTGAACGTCCCACTCCTGCTATGAATTCTAACCGATCCATCCGATTCCGGCCACGGGTTCCAGATTGGGAAAGGAGGAGGATAGCCAAAGCGTGAGTCGGATCGGCTCTAACCCTCGATCGAAACTGACGGATTGTAGGTGTCAGAGGTGCAGGGGGAAGAAGATTAGGTGCATTGTTGTGCCACAGGCCCCCGACCCAGTTTGCAAGCGTTGTCTGCGAATTGGAGTCGAATGTGTCTTCGCCGACAGCCAAAACCCCCCGATCGCTCCTACCAGCAATGACACCTCACAGCGCCGCATGTCCCGAGCGACGTCAGATTACTCAACCGAAGAGTCCGCTGTGTCACCACAGTCTGCACGTCTGGTTATAAGAAACCCCCATCAAACGCGTAAGCACTCGGCACCTACAAGAGCCAGGTAATTGGTCAGAGTTGCTGAACATGATCGTAGATTATGTCGGCGAGGGTTCTAATGGGACATTCCTCGCTCAAGTACAGGATGCGGTTATCGCGAGATCACCGGATGAGACTTCAGCCGAATTAAACCTTGTTAGTTTGCCGGAAGTTTCTTGTTGTCGAGGCTGGTACTAATATCGGGGACTGCTGTTAGGGCTACGTCCAATCCTGCAACTCGAGTGATATCGATCCACATTTGATAGGAGCCGCTGCGCAAGTTTTGCCTCCGAGAAGTGTGGCAGACTTTCTGGTTGGAGTCTTCTTCCACACCGTCGAGGCAAACTACTACTATATGGACCGAGCAGAGTTCAAGAATAGACTGGCTAGCTGGTACAACAATCCGACCTCCACTAGATTTGATCCGAGTTTCCTTTGTTTGACCCTGATGGTACTATCCATGGGGAGTCAGTTTGCTGAACTGCAGGGGCCACGAAGATCGTCTTCATCCAGAAACGTCTCGAGTGGTGGGCCGGGGATGATTTTTTATACCAAGGCGAAACTGCTCCTTCCTGATGTCGTGACGCAGTGCTCATTAGAGAGCATACAAGCTTGCTTCTTGATGGGATTGTTCCTTCTCCCGTCAAATATTTCGGATTTATCATATATCTACCATGGAATGGCCTTGAAGATAGCCATCTCAGCCGGCCTACATCGAAAGATTGCAGCGGAGAATCTTGAGGAAAGGGTCATGCACGTTAGAAATAGGCTGTGGTGGTCGCTATATACAAGTGAAAGGTTTGCTTATGACCCAACTACGAGTAACTTGCCTTGCTAGACGTTCATAGGCGTCTTACTATTCTCCTCGACCGTCCGGAATCCATCCGCGAAGACGACATTGATGCACCGCTACCACAGTTTAACGAAGACTTGGATTTACCGCATTCTGAGGATAATATCATCAACTTACAGGCCAGTATTGCGCTGACGCGGATTTTCAATAATGTTGTACGGTGAGTACCTGCGCTTCCTCCTTGCAAATTTTTCATTAACCAAGCACCTAGGATAAGTAAAACCCATGGCTTCGAAAACGAGGCTGCCTCGGAAGGTTCAGCCACCAGAATCAAGGAGAGTCTCAACGAATGGTCTCGCGATCTGCCACCGCGGCTTCAATTGGATAAGCTTAGCCCCGATATGAAGTCCTTCCGAGGCGGCGTACACCTGCATATGACTCGCAATTTGATTATGATTTACATGGGCCGCAATTCCCTCCTTCGTCATATTCAAAAGAGCCTTCAGATTCAAAAGGACACTTCCAACACTGCCCACTCTGGATCTGGTACGGACTCAAATGTCGATACCGAAACATCTCCGACTGGTTACGAAGCCAGTCTGGTCCGGGACTGCGTCTCGGCTGCGTTTGAAGTCATCCAACTTGTCAGGTATTTAAAGGAGAACAATAAACTAGCGAGGTTCTCTTTTACAGATCAGAATTGCTGCAGCACTGCGGCACTCATTATCATGACCCATGAACTTGTACATGAACATCCCTTTTATGAGTCGTCCATGGAAACGGCCATGCAGGCAATGGCTCACATGGCGACGGGATGCCAGAATGCCAAACAGGCACTTGGGCTGATTGAGCGTCTCCAGCGCGTCATAGCCGCCATGAAAATGAGTCAAGCCACTCAGAGAATGAATAGCCATGAACCTGAAAGCGTTGAAAACTTGGGATATCGAGAATGGGAGAGCTGGATGGCAGCCAAGGGTGGCCAAGGGACACTGGCACGCGGGCAGGAATTGTTTCTAGATCAGACGATGGGCCAAAGTTCGCGTAGTACATCCTACGCCGGGCGTGGTGAAGTCAATGACAGCGTGGATTTTGCGCTTCTCGACGACATGCACCAAAGCGGGGGGGCTGAGGGTGCGTTCTATTCGGTGTGGCCGGATAATTTGGACTCGTTAGGGCTCGGTGGTTTTGAGGACTTCACTTTTCCAACGCTCTAACTTATCTAGATTAGTCTTCGCACCACTTACTAGAGGTGACGCTTACACGGATAATAATATATCTACTCTACTGAATTTCTTGGAGAGGAGGATCAACTTCGACGGCCACCTTGCTCCACCGGCTACAATGTACTCTGCCCTCCTTCATAACCATCAACAGATGCTCTTCTGGCCGATCCAACGCCGTAATATCGTCCAACGGGTTCGCATTCAACACCAGGAGATCAGCAGCGTATCCCGGCTCGATACGGCCAAATTCCAACTCGCGCATCAACAACTTCGCCGCGTTCACGGTCGCCATCTTCAAAATCTTCTCCGCACCCAGCACTTCAGACCGAATGGCGAACTCGTTGGTCTGCAAATGGCACATCGGGCCCAGAAGATCCGTCCCAAAACACATGGTGACCCCTGCTTCGTCTGCAATCTTGAGACTCCCCAATCCAGCATGCAGAACGGCCTCATTCTTCTCCACACCCTCGGGCGGGAGATACTGAACGTACCGATCCGACGCCATAGCCTTATACGTCACCAGAGTCGGGGTAAGGAAGCAGCCCTTCTGAGCCATGAGTTTTGCCGTTTCCTCGTCGATCAGATTCCCGTGTTCGATCGCCCGCACCCCGTTATTTATGGCGTTCTGGATCGACGCAGGCGTGTACGCGTGGCAGCTCACGTACGTTTTATTGATACTCGCAACCCCCGCAATCGTCCGGACTTCCTCGGGAGTAAACTGCACGCTGTCAATTGCGTCGGTCGGCGAACTCACGCCCCCGCCGCCCATGATCTTGATAAAGTCCGCCCCGCGCCGGATCTGATCTCGCGATACGCGCAGACACTCGTCGACACCGTCACATAGGCGCCCATTGGTCCCGAAGACATGTCCGCCACAGCACTGCGTCGTGTCGTACCGCCATCTGAGGTCCCCATGTCCGCCGGTCTGGGTGAGCTGGTTCACGGCGACAAAGAGTCTCGGCCCATTTACGACGCCGTCTTGGATAGCTTCCTTCAATGCAATGGATGTCCCGCCGCAGTCGCGCGCGGTCGTGAATCCGCGCCCGATCATCTCTTTGGCTAGTCGGGTTGAGCGCAGCGTGGCGACGTTCTGGTTTAGCGTTTTCATGGCGTACAACCCTTTCTCGCCGGGAACAGCGTTCAGGTGTACGTGGCAGTCTATGAGGCCTGGGCAGAGGTATTTACCTTCCAGGTCGATGTCCACGATGTCGGCGTCGCGTTCGTCAGTGCTCGCTGTGGCGGGCACAGAGTCCATTGAGCCATCTGGGGAGTGTCTGACGGCTACGATTTTGCCATTTCTTGTTATCACGATTGCGTTGGGGTGGGTTTTTCCGGCGACGGGATCGATGAGGGTGGCACTGCGGAATATATACTGTTTCTGTTGGGGCAGGACCCAGGGAATCTCGCCTGGCATGGTGATAGTAGACGGTTGTGCGTGAACCGATCGGAAAAAATGACGGTCTAGCGGGCAGGGTAGAAGAAAGTAAAGAAGTAGTCGTAATGAGAGACGCGAGATGAGGTCACGGAAGGAGGGGAGAACCGAACCCTTGTTGTTTGGAGAGGTCGAGCTTTGCACTGGCGGATCGGGTACATGTACCCGACGGCCCCATCAGCATCGACGGTAGGTAGCGGGTCGCCCAAGACCCCTACAGAGAACCACGTATGACCTGTGAACCGGATTGCACTGGTGTTCTGGAGGTCTGAGCTTCTGTATCACTTGAATTGACTCCTGCCTTGCGCCGGCTGAGAACAGATCTCCGTGGGAAAATTCTCCCCCAGTGCTGCGGTGACTGAATCCTCGAGACCCGATAGGGACAACGGTGACGCCGAACATCCACAGTGGTTGGCTCCCACTTCCCAGCTCCTCGACATTCATTCCCCAGATGGCAGACGCGAAAGAAAGGGGGATGAACACCGTCGCAATCATCGTCAGTTTGTGGATCTTCTTCGCGTTTTCAGCCGAGTGCTCGTCCTTCTCTGACCCGGAACTATTCATCAACCCCTCCATCCCCTTTTCACATTCTTCGATAAGGGGCCTCGCTCGCTGCAGGAGATATTCGAAGTGCGTCACAAGCAAGGCGATCGTGTATTCTCCTTCTCTCGATCTACCACTATGGGTCCATTTGTATGGCATCTTTTGGTGTGTTTCGAGAATGAGCAAAAGTTGTTCCAGCCTGCTGGCGCGAGTCACGAGGTGCTCCCTGATAAACTGAAGGTTTACCAGGGACACCTCGTTGAATCGGGCGTGGTATTTTCCTGTGAAGGCGAGCTCGTGCATGGTTCGCTGTTCCATTAAAACGAGCATTTGCTCTTCTGAGGACGCAGAAAAGTGGAATATTTCCCTGAGCGCATAAATGGGATCTTCGGCGGCTATCTCTCTAACCAGGCCTTGTCCATATTCGAGAGGAAGCTGGCGTATGGTCTGCTTGATCCCCCGATTCAGTTGACCTTCGTGAGCACTGACGGTCCTCTTTGGGATCAGGACGGTGTCGTTGTCCCCGTCGCGGACAACAACTGGGAATGCGTGGGGGGGGGGGGTTCGGTATGAATTCCAGAGGTAGGCCACCACGGGCCTCTTGGCGATTCCGCGAGGTCACGCCCATGGTCTAGCCAGACAACGGCGCGCCATGCGTTTTCGTACGGGCGAATTTCAACGGTGATTTTTTGCTCCATCACATGCTCCGTCGTACCAAATACAAGAAAATCGCGGACTATCGAGTCGCCGGAGAACACACTCGGGGTCCAGGTCATATTTGCTTGCCATACGATCTACAGATGTGTTTGATAAATGGCCGCGCAAGAATAATATGTGCGGCCCTTCCGGTCGCAGTTCGTCTTGGGAGCTGCTTGTTTGCGATGGTTCGAGCGGGATCTGGGCGCCAGTGGCTAGGTGGTATGCCAAGGCGAATTGATGGCCTTCCGGACGTTCGGTGCTTGTATCTATTCTGCGATTCGAGGCCTCACGTAGAGGCTGAACTAAGTACTTGTTCAAAATTCCCCGAGCAGGGTCCCGACTAGCGTGGTCCCCACTTGACCAGTTGCGAAGTGATTGGATTTTCGATGCAAATGTACCTGCTTTAAGAGAAGGAAAGGAAGTACCATGTTAGTATTGGGACCGATAGGATCGTTACAGGTAATCGTACCTTCGCCCGGGGTTACCCTCTTGGCTGCCATTGTTAAGAAATGCAGTGTGGAAACAATTCCTGGTGGATGGAAATTTGCGCAAGCTCTTTAGAGATGAAAGATCAACGATGATTTCTGCAAAGCCTTCTGGGATTCATGAAGGTATTATATGCTAGAGAGCATCTTCTGAGACGGTCCAAAGGGGGGGGTTGCTAGGACCACAGCTGAAAGGCAGCCCTGAGTCAACTTCAAACATGGTGGCCCACGACTCGTTCCAATGCTTTGTTAGTATTGAAGACATGAGTTAGAATGCTAACTCTACCGTTCCGATGGAGGGAGATGAAATTTGTTAGATCGGACGGATTTCTGTTACCCGCCTCCATGCTTGCAATCTGCTGGGGGATAGAACCGGAAATGGGAAGTCACTAGACGTATTCTATATCGGCACTAGGCGACTGGAGGAGGAATTTCTGAGAATGACACGATAAACCAGGAGGCCCCGCGGAAAGTTTCGTGAGGCATGAAGTCTCAGGGTGGGAAAGAAGCCCTGTGTCGATGGGGGGCTTGGTCAACGTACCCGACTCAGTCCGAAACAGCCCAGGCAGGTATCACCTATTCTGGGTCTAAATCGGCTTCTGTGGGCTTCTAGAAGTGGTTCCGGGTGATGATGGTGGATAAAAATATTATCGAAAAAGACAGCCCAGGGAAGCAAAGCACGAAACTCAAAGCTTGCCTTAAAGATTGCGTTGATTTCGTTTCCCATAGATTCTTGCCAGTGTTGAGAGGCTGACTGATGCCTTGGGTAGGCTGATCCCTAGTCAAGACCGAGGAACGTTTCCGAGAACAACCAGATCATATCAGAGGTGAGGCCCGAGCCCAACGACAGCGATCTAGCGAAGCAATGAGGCAAACCCATCGTTGTCCGATGGTTCAGGCACGCAGGAGCGCCCCTTGGCGCAGCTGTATTCTCGGGCATCTGTCCCTCGAGGGGAGCGCCCGGCTTCGTCAGATGTAGTACAAACCACATCCGAGATGGCGATTCCTCTCGGTCAACTTTAGCGGCGCCTCGTCCGTGCCGTCAAGGCAACCACGGAGTCGCTGACAGAATCCTACGCCCAGTTTCTCGCCCCCTTCGGCATCCGCACCATGATCATTGAGCCAGGCGGCTTCCGGACCCCGTTTCCGGCACATGGTACCCGCACAGATGGAGGCATAACGGGAGATTACAAGGAGAAAATGGAGGCATGGTTGAGTAATATCGATGCGGTTGCGGAGAACCCCGCGCTCGTGGGCGGAGACCCGCCTAAGTTCGGGGCGAGGGTCCTCGATGCATTTGATGGAACCGGTTTGTTTGCGAAGACCTGGGCCGAACATGATGCGAATAACGTGCTAAGGGTTCAAATGGGCTCGGATGGATATGGGTTATTTGGAGAGAAGCTGAAGGAGTTGAACGAGGGGTATGCGAAATGAAGGATCTTACGAGGTCGACTGAATTCGATGCTGAATGAGATACCTAATGCTGCACCAAGTAGGTCATAATATCGATTAATTTCGTATTCAGTATCTGCAACTTACCCAGCAGTGTCTCAGGACATTCAACAATCCCATTTCTATACTCACCCCCCCCCCTCATCAAAAAGCGTCCGTTAGTCTTTGCAATCCATCGTCCCAAAACAAATTCAAAACCTCAATCACAGCATCAACAACAAGTCGATACCCTACTGGTAAAGCATTAACACGCACAATCTCAGTCGACTCTATCCAGAGGCCAGGTACGCCGGTATACCATCCCTGATCCGCCCCACATCAGCGCCGGCAATCTCATCCAGTAGATTGAAAAGCCCGAATCGCTCCTCCCTCCGTCGAGGGTATAGCGTGCGGACAGAGGACAAAAAGGTCTCCATTGCGAATTCGGCGCTGAAACCGAGCATTGGCGAGCGGTGAGGATGCACTGGGGTGGATGTGTATATGACTCTGTCTTGTTTTGGGTGGAGAGTGAGGGATTTCCAGGTGCCTACTATTTGGGTGGGCATTGAGCATGATTAACTAGGGAACCCGGGGAGAGGGGAAGAGGAGAGGTGGTGGGGGGGGTAAACGGACCAGGGAGACGAGCCGTATAGAATGACAAACAAACACTAATATCTAGGTTTTCTCCTAGACTGCGGGCCTCATGCATGATTTGCTCGATTACAGCGAGATCTTCGGCAATCTGGCCGTCTGAAGAAGTCAAGGCTGGGTTTGTTTCCACCCAGTGGGAGCAGAGCTGAGGTGCGGAGGTGACATTCCAGACGCCTGAGATACTTGGGAGGTACTTCCTTGCGTTTGTGAAGAAGACCGGGCATATTGTAAGGAGGTTCAGGTCTAGACGTGTGATGCCACTGAGGCTGAGTTTGGGCAATTCTTCGCAGAGGTGGAGATGGGCGGGTCGGGTGAAGTACTCCCTTGTTGGGCGAAGGCCGAGATTTGGAGGGCCTTCCAGGAATGATTAGTAGTGGGAAGGACTGAGTGAGGAGGAGTTACAGCGAGTGGATCTCGTACCCATCTGTAAAGGGGTCTTGGGAGACCCAACCGTTATAAAGAGGCTTGATGGCCTTCCGTTCGATATCGCAGATTCGAGAAACCGGAGCCACCATTCGGCGTTGCAGTCGGGGTCGACGAGTTCTAACGCGCTGTGGACTCCAATCCGGCGCGAGGGCCCGGAGAAATCACCCGGGAAGTCCATTGCTTCAACGGCCTTGTGATAAGCGTGGATGAGCATCTTTCTCTGGGTCTCGCACTGCTCCACGCCTGTATTTTCGCCCAAGGGTATGACAAAGGGGTTTGGTAGGCCGATGAATTGGATTTGTTGGGATTGCTTTAGTATATCTCTGATTGACTTTCCCTCACTTTTGACGGACTTGAGCTTTTCCTGGAGTTTTGAGTTCTCAGCTGCTTCGTAAGACCAGTCCCCAAGGAGTAGTGGCATGATAAATGCAGGGATCGTGAGGTAAGTGGCCGAGGCAACACAGCTGAGGATGCTCCTTAGAAGATGCGCATGATAAAAGTGTAGAGCCATGAGCTCAGAAAGCAATGTGTCCCTAATTTTAAGTGGTGAGAGGTGTTCATCCCCATTTACTCTCTTGGCCAGTTGTTCCTGGAACTCGATGCACGATGGATACTCCAGGTATTCCTGTAATATCCGGGTTCGGGATCTGCTTGTCCGCGGGGAGCCATACGGAATGAAGTTGAGGTGCTCAAATGAATCATCACCCCATGTAACCGCCCTAACGACAGCCAGCTCTGAGGAGTTAGACTGCAGCTGTGAGAGGCGGCCTTCCATCTCGGCCACATCCATCATGTCTCCTAGATCAAGGACGCAATGGTTCAGCATTGGGAAAACAGCCCGAATACGAGGTAGCTCCATCAGAGTCACAAGGGCAAGAAGTCCGCTCCTTGCACTGAGCCCCGCAAAGAGACAGTCCCGAAGCTGTCGACTCCATTCCCGGCAGACACCCCTCAACGCCTTGCTCTCGGTGACGAGGGTGAACAAAGAGACATATGCAAAGAACGGGGTTTCATTAGCTTGACGGAACAAGCCATCGGCAAGGACAAACGCAAATATTTCTGCAACGATGAAGTGCGGAAGGGAAAAGAGCAGCTGGAGGGATCTTTCTGACGAGGCAAAGAAGGTTGGAGGTTTGAACGAAAAAGGGACTGGGGAAGCCCCAGGCTGCCTAAAAGGCTTCACATGCGCAAGTGGCACTGGAGGGTTTCTTGATCTCGTTCTAGCCATCACGACTAATTTCAGTCAGGCTGGTAAACAAGAAGGAAGAGATGGAAATCGCATCTCGAGCAACGAAAGGAGACACTGAGTGGATGTGGGCCACTGGTCACGCCTCCAGGATACGAAAGCGGCTTGGCGTTCTCGACTTCAATTCAATTCATGAGTGATTGAGGGAGCAAAAATCATTTTCTTGCTTCAGGCAGGATCTGCCTCTTGAATATAAAGGTAGTCAGATCCGAGAAAAGATTTTCTGCAGACGAACTGATCCCTGGATGGGGGCCATCGCTACCACTCACCAAGTGTCGAGAATCGTAGGGAGTCAACATTTCACTTCAACCCACGAGCAAGTTTTCTCTTCTTCGAATACTTTCTTTCTCAAGTCTTGAATTTCCTGTAGGTCTTCCAATTGGGAAGTGATTATTTACCATGTCTGGCTTTCACCGCAGAATAAATGAGCTCTTTTCTCGATGGAACGTGACGCGACACGTTTTCGCGCGAGCACTGCAGGCGAGTCTCTTGTTTTGATATTCCCATCCCCTCACCTCCTCTGATCGCAACCCTCTGTCACAGCGGTACATACTCTATCCCGACGATGTCCGCGCTTTTTGCAGCGTATGGCCTGGCTCGAGGCAATTCGCCTAGCCCGGACCAGCCTCGCCGCGATGAGACCTCGCCTGATCGCGGTGTCCGAGATACTATAAATGGCACGGCCCCCTGATCTGTACGTAATCGAGAACTGAAAACTAACTCCCGCCCAGAAATAGATGCACCAGACCTGCCGAGAAGCGCCTGCGACGACCGACTCATCCAGCTATTATCCCCGGTTCGACCCCTCGATTGGGACAACGGGCTCGCCAGAGAACTGAAAGATAAGCGACAACGCACGGCAGCCCTATTACAGTGCCGAGGGGTAGCGATCGCTGCCTGTTCGCATTGCCAACACAGAGGTCCTTGGAAGAGCTGTGTCGTGTTTCCAACATACAAAAACCAGTCGATGTGGTCTAGTGCGTGCGCGAATTGCATCTTTCACCACAAGGGTGTCCATTGTTCCCATCGCCATGCATTCGAGGCTCAGAGCGGACAACCGTGGGACGTGAAATTACCGGGTAGGTCCACTCAGTCGTTTTCCCCCGTCGCGCAAGAACTGACTGAGGCTAGTGACATTGTAGCACGCGGTGGCTTGCATTGCGTCCTCACCCGCGAGCCCAACTCCGCCATGTCGGCGGGTACATCCACTAAGTCCATGACCATCAAAAGGAAAGAAGACTCCGAAGAGACAGATGCAGACACACAAAAGCCGTCAAAGAAGATGCATCATACACCCCGGCCTTCATACTTGAAGACTGCATTCGACGGGCAGGCCCTTCCCTGGCCTGTACGCCCTTCTTCATGGAACGACGTCGCCCAATTACGCTTGCAGCTCAAAGATTTCGAGTTCTTTGCACACAATACTCGAAAAAGGATTGAGGAACTTGAAAGCCAAGAGAACAGGTCTCCAACAGCTTTTTGGGAAGTAGAAGCCGCGAAATTCTTCCAGAGCGCTCGTGAGAAAAAGCCTTAAACTATGGCCCCAAAACGGCTCGCTCCTGGTGTCATAATTGCCGTCTGTCGCGGCGCCTTGCCTCGTCCGGACTCCTCCTGCTTTTTACAGGAGCGAATGAGGTCTTCGGTGTAGCCCGCGTGATTTGACAATTTTCCTCCATTGAATGCTTCTTTTGTTGGTAGTTGATGCTATTCCAAATCATAATACAATTAAGAGGTAATTGAGATCCAATCTCCATCAAACGCTAGTCCGCAAGAAGCATGGCTGTCGATCCACCTGCAATCTTTTGTGCCCTGACGCCTTTCGGCCCTTCATCAAGAACTCCGCCACCGCTCTCTTGTCTGAGGACACAGTCTCTCAGCAATCAACCACTATAATCCTTCCCGATCACAATTATGTCCCGAATCAGCGCAACAGACGGCGACCGCACTCTAGATAACCCCTCCCCAGAGCAACTCCACGACCTCCTAGCAGACATGAACCTCACCGACAACTTCGTGGTCGTGGAGGACACGAACTCAAACGGCAACTATTTCATCCAAGTCGCGCTAGACGCGGACCCTCCGTACGGAGGCTACACGGTTGAATACCGCGACGGCGGGCCAGATGCGCATTTCCAGGCGACGGTGCTGCGCGAGTCGGATTGGGGCAGCGTCTTTGATCCTGGGTTTGAGCGCGTTGTGTCGGTTGTGTGTGATTGGGCTGCTGGGGGGAGGAGTTGGCGCAGTGCGCTTGAGTGGCGGGTGTTGGATTTGAAGAGGGAGGAGGCGCGGTAGCCCAGGCTGCTGAGGTGCATATGCTGGATCAGGCCTGCTGATTCAGGATATGGATTGCAGGATCATTTGCCGATTTGTTCAGGACCCTTCATGCATACACCTGCAGTGCTACAAGCACGAACATCCACATGATTCAGATAAGCCGCCAATAATATTTGTTTCCTATCCTGATGTCTTTCCACCCCACGAGCGAGCAGGAGTTGAACAACAAAGAAACAGTCTATGTAGAAGATACGGGGGATTTTCCCATGTTCTTTGTTGTCTGGAAAATAAATAGCGATCAGAAGTCCTGCTAGATCTTAAAATGCCAACTGCCCCCAACCACTGACGGCTCTGACCGATAAATCCCACACCTACAACGCTGGACCCTCACAGGATTGTTCAACCGACGAAAGTCTTCACATTTAAGACACACTTGCACGACCTCACGAACATACCATGCACATCTTCCCTATTGCCCTTAAGGGAGAGCTCGGTTGTCAGAGAGCAGAGACTTGGAGCAGGGACTCAAGGGAGTAGAGGCTTTTCCAAATCCGAGCATGCTTGGGATCGGCCTTGTCTTCGGCGGTATTGGTGTTGAAGCTATTGTGCGAAGATAGAAGAAAGCGAAAGCCTCGGCTAAGAAGACGGAGTAGATTGAACCGATGTGCGCACCTGGGCAAGCTTCTCAGCAGCCTGCCACGGCCAGCTTCACTCATTTCGGTGGGCATGTTGAGTTCTGAGCGAATTAAAGCTTGACTTGCTTAATACCTCCGCCACATCACTTCTGGTGGTATGGTGCTGGCAGTCATAGCATCAGCTCATCGCGTCACAGTCTTTTCGCCCGTGTCTCTCACATTGGTGGGTTTTCCAAGCTAGGACTACACAAGCTCCCGGATTCGGTGAGATTTCGAGTGAATTGCAATCTGGTGGGTAGCGAAGAGGCTGCTGTGAATGAGCATCGGATCTCTATCTCGAGAAGGCAAAAGGAAGCACGATATCTCCTAATTTGCTCTAGGAGACTGCGAATCCCAAAATATTTTGGGATAGCCAATGAGCAGACATGCCATCATTTCAGCTTCTGATACCGACATTTTCTGGGTGAACCCTAGATATTTAATAGTTCCTTCACTGATTTCCGATTATGGTAGTCCCAGCGCTTCTTGGACGTGCTCGAGTGTTATAAAAGCGCCATTCTCCTCGTTCGACTGAGAATTGCTTCTTCCTCTTCTCTTTCATCTGCGTTGATCAGAAGTGCCATCCTTATCTCGGTTCAGTTCCAACATATCGTCATATACAGTCAATCCATCCAGAAACCGGCCACTTTCAGATATTCCTTCCATACCAAACCACCGCCATGGTTCACCTCAAGACCTTGTTCCTGACGCTTTGCGTCATATCCCCTGTTTATTCACTAGCAATCAATGCTAGAAACAACATATTCAACAATTCCAACCTCAGCGTCTCTCAACCCAACAATGACAACTCAACCGATGACCCCGTCAACCCCCTTACCGCCTTGAAAGTCTGCACAAGCAACGCATCCGGCGAATGCACCATCGTCAACGACGCCGCAGCATTTTCTTGGAAACTCGCCTCTCTCATAGAGTCCCAGTCTATCCTCCACCGTTGTAACCTGATCACCTCCTTCGTCGAGGGCAACAACTTCGCATACTCGTACTACGCGACCGGCCCACACTGCGACACCACCGCTGAGGAGGAAATCCTCGCCGGCGCACTGAACAAGTACCTCAAAGCCGTGGCTGACTACCGTATCTACGGGACAACCTGCTTGCGACTTGACCATGGGGGAGCGTGGAGGGGGTGGTTGATGGTTGGAAAGCCGACCCGTTTTGACTACGGTGCTTACTGTGGGCCTGATTTACATTTGGCTGACTGTTCGTCTGGTGGGAACAATGATATCTGAGATCTGGGGATCTGGAGCATGCCAAATGGTGGATGTCTCGTTAATCGGGCTTTCGCGGCGCGCCCAGCTGGTGTTTCCAGACAAACGCCCTTATGGTTGTATGGATGGCTGTCTTGTTTTGCCATTTACCATTTACAGTGATTTTTTATCTTATCAATAGCTAAACCAGCGTCTCCAGTTGTCGCAGCCGAATCTGAATAGGCGTCACCGAAGGCATCATATCTTCGTATACGCAACCTACCCAGCCTACTGAGTTCCAAGACAAAGTATGTAGGATAAGTTGTTCTGTATGGATGATTCTCTTTGAACACGTTTTGGAATAGTCCCTAGGAGAGTCGGGCAGAAGCAAGCATCGACTCAACATCCTCATCTTCCAAGGTTTCTTCCCCAAGCGGCGCAGCCAGACATGTGCTAGCGTAGCCCTAAGTCGGCCCCGTACGTACAGCGCAGTAGTGATTCCCCAGACGCGAACCTTGGTGGATCAAGAAAAACACTTGTTTTACCTATAAACACAGTTATAGCTCTCTCCTAGATTATCATGATCTTCCACATAGTCAGCAATACTTATACCACTAACCGCTTGCCCAACATGCATGCTGCATGCCTGTCCTAAACACATGGGCGCTTAGTCAACACCCCTACCCCGCCAGACAACCTCACTTCTGACATCTCACGTCACATAAAAGGCATTCCAACCCATCGGAACCACTTCACATCAATAGGAACAGCAAAAAGAGTCCACTAGTTAAGCCAACTCAACCCAGCACAATGGCCGAATTCCCACCCCCGAGCCTCGCCCCCTTCATCCAAGAAATCTTTTCCCTCCTCAAAGCCCGGAACGAAACCGTTTCCGTCGCCGAGACAGTACGTCTCCTCCCTTCCTCCCCTCCCCCCATAAATACGCAGTTATTCGTTCCTCCCGCGCCGTTGGGGCGGGAAATTCTGACCAAGTAACCCCAGGCAGCAGGCGGTCTCATCTCCGCCTCCCTTCTCTCGATCCCGGGCGCATCAGCAATCTACAAAGGCGGGGTGACCGTGTACACGCTCGAGTCCCGGCTTGCCTTCGGCGGGTGGACGTCAGAAAATCTAGAGGGCTACGCGGGGCCCACGCCGGAGATTGTTGCTGGTCTGGCGGGACATGCCCGGCGCACGCTGGGCTCGACATATGCGGTCGGGGAGAGCGGGACGGCGGGGCCAACGGGGGGAGCAACAAGGAATCGAACGCCGTGAGTATCTGCTTCCCTTTCTTCCTATCTATCTAGTTGTATGTGTGGGTTGTAGAGGTGATCAATGGCTTATTAGTGCAGTGGATATGTAGCAGTGGCCGTTTCGAGTGCGCGGGGAGAGGTAACGCGGGAGATTGAGACTGGGAGCAGTGATCGGGCGGCGAATATGGTTGCGTTTGCGAGGGGGTCATTAGAGCTACTTCGGGATGTACTACTATCGCAGGATGGAACTTCCGCTCTTTGATAAACTGCATCGGGATCTCATACTCATATTACAGTGATGACCAATAACGCATGTAGCATATGGCGTTAACACTACAGAAACACTGCAAACCCCTAACTCCCAACATAACCGATGGCTGAATTCATCCCATGGACACACAATCACAGAGTGATCAGTCCACGACGCTGCACCCAAGATATGTCTATTCGACAAACGTTACTCCATCGAGTATCCCTTATCGAGGAGATTATCAGCCGCAGTACTCAGGCAACAATCAACGAATATCCCAGAGGTGGGAGCATATCTGAAAAAGCCGGTCACCTTCTTGTTCTCGTCCCAGATTGCCGAACCACATAGACCATCAACAAGCGCCCCCGAAGAACCTCGTCCCATATAATTCCACTAGCAACGGATCCACTTCTGCTCTGATTCAAGTGGGTTATCATTCGGGATACGAAGAAGACAGTGGGATAGTTGAGTCCCTTCCAGAAAACCTGAGAACGGGCTATCGAGAAAAACTTCATCACCGAGTTTGGTCTCGGTCGCCCTCGAGAATCCTGCAAATTTGAATGACGGCGCGGGCCCTAAAGTATTCTCGAACGTTTTATTCTCAAATCTGATGATGTCGTCCAACTTCACCAAGGCGACATCGGTGTGTGAGAGTTCCGCTACTAACTCCCCAATTTTTATGCCCGCTTGATTTGGATGGTAAACCCCTCTATCAAAGCGTGCTCTCGGGAACCCATGACTAGCGACTGTCATGTACTTATTGCCGAGTGTATCCTTGACGAAAACACCAGAGGAGGTTAAACGCTCCTCTTTCCGCGGATGGTTGCCAGAACTCACGACTACCCCGGGCCTGAGGGTCTCGTATTGTGAGTTATCGATTTGATCACAATTTGACAAGGCTGTCCGCGTTCGGAATGCCGGAAGTGACCCTGGCCGCGACATCTCTCGCTCGAAGAGGTAGAAGCAATTGCATTGCGCTACTGAACGAGGTACTTCAAAAAGAATTCCCTCGTCGCTGGTGTCTTCAAGCACAACGATGACCACGCGACCCCAGAATTGAATCTCCCTGATGGAGATCGAAACTTGGAGGAAAACGTCCTTTACTAAATTGAACACAAGCTCGGTCGCGGGCTCGACGCCACGAAGGTCCAGATGATCCGAGATAGTTATTCTAGAGCGGCTGCGTCGCCGGATCGGTATGCTGGGCCCGCGGTCATTTACGTTATCGGTCAGATAGCAAGGCACGCCTGCAATCTTTCGTGGCCAAGGTTTGGGCGGCAGCTTCTTAAAAAAGTAGACAAGGACTCGTTCATCGAACTCAGCTATACGAGCATCCGGGAAGATGTCAAGAAGTATCTTGTTGCTTTTGCTGTCCAAGAACTTCGAAGGTGTTGTGCGCAGGTCGAAATCGAGAATCACTTGACGTGATACCGGAAGATCACGTTGACGGGGTCAGAGTCGGAGTAAGCATCCTGTGGACGAGGATACCGTGACTCTAGACCTCTGTTGGTCTCGACATGTTCTGTAGATCCGCAGGCAACCATTGACTTACCAATCGAACCCCCATCCCTCCAGGAAAGGCCTTTAGCCAAGCTACTGAACAAATTCGATGGGGCATGTCCGCAAGGGACCTAAGAGATAAGAAGAACATTTTTCGATGCTGATGATTCAGAGGATGGCGTAATCCTTCGCTTCAACGGTGAGGACAGCAGTCGGGGTCGGATGAGCACGACTCCACCAGAGGACGGGATGGAGCTCATTCTTGAGCAACACCCTTTCTAGGAAGGGCTAATTATAGTGGATAATCCTGGTCGACAGAAATCGAAAATATGTGAAAACTAATGTAGGCAGCGGGTGGAGAATGTCCCACACCAAGTACAAGGGAAATACAAAGACGATACCAGGGTGCTCGTAGTGACGGACGAAGGAAGGAACCGACAATGTCACAGTGAGTCAAAACGAAAGGGCAGTCGCAACCACCGGCAGGCCGGCCGCGTGATCACTCATCTGGGTTAAACACATTGTGATAGGAGGATCTGAGCAGTATCCCTGGCCTATAGATGTAGAAAGACAAATCAGTTGGAATTTGCGTCGACACGGGCCAGATTACGGTTTCATAGGAACGGATTGAGGATGAAAACTTTGCACTAGAGTTTCCCAGACCCATACTGGCTCGGAGCAAGTGGTACATAGTCAGATAGAGTGCCAGTGGCCAGATTTGCAGGTGGAATAAAGGTCGAGACCACTGCTGCCCAGGCCTGTTAGGGCTTGACTGTGGTCAGGTGACCTACGCCGCAAGCCACCCCACGCTGACCTTTATTTGGTATGAGCCACGGAGGTGCGAGCTACAGGGAGAGGATGAAAGTGGAAGAAGAATCTGAGTTGTTAACTAAGGCCTACCTAGTAATATTTATACCTGTAAGGAGCCCTGCAATAGGTACGGGTAGACCTTTACATTAACCATATTAGGAAAGAGTAATTGAATGAATAAATAAAGGGAAATAAAGGAATAAAGGGAGAGGAGGCAAGGTATGACACTGGTCGATCCTCCAATAGTTGGAGGATGAATTAATCTGTCACCGACGAGGTCGACATTCGGGATACTTTTGGCGAAAGCAAAGCCTCATGTTGACACGCTGCGTCGTCTCGAAAAAAGACGAAAGAGTCGCCTATTCGGATTATTTCTGCACACGAAATATTCAAGCACGCAGGAAGAACTCTTATCACCCGCTCACGACGTTAACAAAATTGAATACATCCCCTGGTGGTCTGGAGAGGAAATCTTCGAATGCATCTCACTTTCTGGGCCGTTACCTGCGTTTAAACCACAATGAAGCATTTCAAGCTAGCCGGCGTTCGTCGGCAGTATGGATTATCAAGGCATCCACCAAGGCCCTATCCCGCGGAGACTTCGGGTCATACTGAGACTTTCCACAATGGAACCCCTCGCGATACCGGGGGCGCCTTTCACCGAACGAAGTACCTGCGAGATATACTCCCGCGTAAATTGGAAGCCCTATTCATGGCTGGTTTCCTGCGTGATATCAGATTTAGGCTAAGCCGTCTTCAAGGCTATGTTGAGAGATTTCCAGCGAAGTTAAAAAATTTACGCCTTACTGACATTCTACCACTATCAAGAGGACAGACGACTTCCGCCTTTTACAGCATGCCAAAAGAAGAGACGAGCTTTCCAGCTCACCCGGTGTACAGTTCATCATCTAGTTTGTATCTAGTTTGTTAGGCCACAGCCGCAACTATGCATTTCTTCAATCTGTGAGTCTCACTCAACCTCTTTGAAGCACTCGGAAAGCGAGACATTTCATGTCGATGGCCAGTTATAATTGAGTGCTGACCTGCAAGCGTCCGCATAAACTCTCAAACAATCCAGTCTCTGCACCTCATCCCGTCTGGTGGAGAGATGACCTCTTCTTGGTGACCAATCAGCTTTGACATGTGGAACTCTGCAACACCTCCAGGGCCCAAGTTACCCCTCTCCATCCACTTGTTGATGACAGGCCATCGGAGTTAAGGGGCAGTGATAGTGATGCAATGAACTTGATATTTCATACCTCCGGAGTATATCCGAGTGTAGCTGGGATATATAACCCAACTCCCTGCCAAAATTGGCCTTCCAAACAACACACTCCAACCGAGACAGCGGGTGAATATATATTCTCGTACAAAATGGTCAAGACACTCCAATTCGCCAATATCCAGGTCCCATCGCCCGGTTTCGGAGCAATGGGCTTGAGCTTCGGTTTAGGCTCGAATCTAAGTTTCGAAGAGGCTGAACCCGTACTGTTGAAGGCAATCGAGTTGGGTTGCACGTTCTGGGATACAGCCGTCGTCTACCAGGCCGGTGTGAATGAGAAGCTGCTTGGACAGTTTATCAAGAAACATAACCTCCGCGAGAAGGTTTTTGGTCGGTTGATCCCGAATATCGAAAGTTGAGTCCGGTTGACGAGAGTGATATAGTTGCCTCGAAATGCGGGTTCGATGTCTTTGGTGGTGGCGGCGTGACGAACTCTGCTGCCCATATTAAGGAGTATATCGAGGGCACGATTGAACGGCTCGGATTTGCGCCTGACCTGTACTATCTTCATCGGATTGACCCCAGTGCGTTACCACTACATACATATCCACTGATCATGAACATAGCCCAGCTAACGACCTTAGAAACCCCCCTCGAAGAATCAATCACAGCCCTCGACGAGATCCGCAAGGCCGGGAAGACCAAGTATATCGGTCTCTCCGAGTCCTCGGCTGCGACGCTCCGCAAGGCCAATTCAAGTACGTCCCCGTCCGCTTTCTTCCATTCGCGTCCGGATTATTCGTTATTAACCTATGTAGTTGCCAAAATCGACGCCATCCAAGCCGAATACTCCGCCTTCGAGACCCTACACGAAACAGACGGCCTCATCGATACCGCGAAGGAGCTCGGCATCGCCTACGTCGCATACAGCCCGCTTGGCCACGGCTGGCTCGTCGACCAATTCGATTACAAAAGCCCCGATGACTTTGCTCCTGACGATTTCCGGAGGAGAAGTGAGTCTCCTCCCCGTTCCTTAACCCCCTCCGCGCCATTTCCCGCCTAAGCACAAAGATTAGCAAGCAATCATCTCACAAACCCCTTACCCCGATAGGCCCCAAATTCCAAGGCGAAAACTTCTACAAAAACCGCGCCATCGTCGACGAAATCAAGAAGCTCGCTTCGAGAAAGGGCGTAAGTACTTCGCAGATCGCGCTCGCGTGGGTCGCGGCGCAGGGGATGATTGCGATCCCGGGGACAACGAAGGCCAGCCGGCTCGAGGAGAACTGGGCGTCGCGGGAGATTGAGTTCTCCCCCGAGGAGTGGAGCGAGATGAGGAGGATCATTGATGTTGCGAAGCCTGAGGGGAATCGGTATGCGCCGGCGCAGGAGGCGCTTGTTGGGCATTGATTCCAAGGGTGAATTAATTATTTGTGGCGGATCTGGGTCGGGGTGAGAGTACTTTGCTGGGGAATGTGGATTGGAAGTCAGCTGCACCCGATGAACTGGCTTAGTTTGGAAATGTAGACGTGCTAGACTCGAGGATATGCGAGAGAATGCTTGGCTGTGGTTAGTTCAATTTCGAGATGACTGGACTTCCGTTATGGAACGGCTGAAAAGTGCCTCTTGCTGGTGCGATACAACCCCTACCTATTAACTAACACCGCACATCCTGTCTGGAATTACTTCGTGGTGCGAAATGAAGAGCGATATGACGTTTGGCTGGTAGAACTTTCATTCACTCCTCTTGCGTTTGCTTCCCATGATAATTACATTCGTGAGACCGTCATCGCATTCAGGCGTTACAAAAGTTGTGCCTTCCCAGCCAAAATTTGAACCCCGTGGGAAATAGTGGAATCAAAAAAAAACGAATCATGCTAGTATATCCCATCACCGCACTTTTAGTACTTCTTTCCTTGGCGCAGAACGTCACTGAACTCCTCCAGAGGGCTTCGGGTGAGCTTGGTCTCCTGCCACAGGTTGGGGGTGAGGAAACCGTAGGTGTTGACGACGGCAAGGAAGGTGGCCTTGAGCGTGTTCTCGAGGGTCTTGGTGGAGCCGGAAGAGGATGTGTAGGCGTCCTGGACACCAGCGAGCTGAAGGAGACGCTTGACAGCAGGGGAGGCAACGAGACCGGTACCACGGGGGGCGGGGATAAGCTATTTATGTCAGTACTTCCTACAAAACCAAACCAGGGCGTTACATACTCTGACGGAGACGGAGCCACACTTGGCGCTCTGCTTGACGGGCAGTGAGTGAGGCTCACCGAGGTTGGTACCCCAGTACCCGCGACGGACGGGGAGAACGCTGAGCTTGGCGATGATGATGGCAGCGCGGATGGCGGTAGCGACTTCCTTGGAGGTCTTGATTCCGAGACCGATGTGACCCTCAGAGTCACCGATGACGACGACAGCCTTGAAACGTGTACGCTGACCGGCACGGGTCTGCTTCTGGACGGGTTTGATCTATACCAACTGTCAGCGGCCATTGCCTTTCTTCCTTCAATCATCCAATCCCCTCCATGCGCGTAATCCCTTCCATCACAAGAGCCGAATTGATTCGATCGACGTGGGAGAAAAATTTCGTTGCCGTACCTTCATAACCTCATCCTTGAGCTTGGGCAGGAAGAAGTCCACAATCTGGTATTCCTTGACGGGCAGGGCGTGCAGGTAGATCTGCTCCATGCTGGTGATCTTGCCGGCCTTGACGAGACGGCCAAGCTTGGTGACGGGCTGCCATTCCTTCTCCTGCTCCTTCCCACCACCACGACGACCGCGACGACCACGGCCACGGCCACGGTCACCACCACGGTCACCGCGAGAGCCAAATCCTCCACGTCCACGAGGAGCAGCGTCAGCCATTTTGAATGTAAAGGTACCGAAGGAGGGAAATGAGGTATCGGACGGGAGGGTGTCGTTGGTGTTGTCGACGTCTGAGGTGGTCGATTTCTCGGTCACTATCCACACCCACTCTGTTTTGGCTCCCACGGGAAATTTGGCGGGCGGGTGCGCTAAGCGAGACCCGGCATGCCCTACTAGCGCCAACCCTGAGCCCTAGACCGCAATCCGTTTTAGGCATACCGCTCTAGACCGTCGTCACGAGGCATGGGGTCCGTCATGTGACGGTCCGATTGTCGTGTTGGGGTGCCTTCCGCTCCAATGAGAAAAAATAGTGCCGCGCGTGGCGTTGATTGTTGCAGGTTTTTGCTTGTTTCGCTGGTCATGCTGCATTCTGAGCTTTCTTATCTGGGGGCCCTTCGAGCTCGTCCCTGGCCAGCTTCCAATCTTTTTTTCTTCCCTGAACGCTCTTTTTAAACCCCTTTCGTTCAGTTGCTTGAGCGCACTCAATTGATCACTCATTTCAATTGACCTTCACACAGACCAAAAACGATGTTACGGTGGTGCGTCTTCGATCCTTGTCACCGAGGAAGGGACCCTCGGAACTAAGCCTTATCGCTATCCAGGTACCAGTCGAAGCTCGCAAAGCAGCCCATTCTTACAGCCAGTATTACGAGCGCTGTAAGTTCTCGCATTTTGTTTCATTTCCTTCATAAGATTTGTCTCACTTGATGACCGTTGTCGTCCTTAAGCAATGCTGACGGGAACTCCGAGTAGGTGCTTTTCGGGAGCGGCGATGTTCTTGCACAGCAGTTAGTGGATCGAAGGGGCATTGAAAAACACGATGTGGGAAGGACTGGCCGAATGGCTCTTTATGGGGGTGGTAAGTTAGTTATCGTCTTGATTGCAGTTCAACTCATTACCCTGTCATCTTGCGTGATTGTGCTAAGACCTGGTTTAGCGGTCTTCGGGCCAGCCGCCACGAAATGGTTTGGTTTCCTGCAGCGCCATGTCGTCCTCAAGAACCCGAAAGCTACGATTGTCGCCCGTGTCGCTGTTGATCAAGGCCTTTTCACTCCGCTCCACCTTACCTGCTTCTTATCATCGATGGCCGTTATGGAAGGCACAGACCCCGTCGAAAAGTGGAGGACCAGTTTCCTTCCGAGCTACAAAGCCAACCTCACAATCTGGCCCACGGTTCAAGGCTTCAATTTTGCCCTTGTTCCACTTGAGTATCGGGTGCTCGTTGTAAACGTGATAAGCTTGGGTAAGTGTCACAGATACCGCCATTTGGTATATTGCTGACCGCTGAATTAGGATGGAATTGCATTCTCAGCATGATCAACAGCGGCGACAAATAATTTGATCATTTCGATTGAGGAGGACTGTATTTGGAGATACCCCACCATAGCACCGGCGCGCCTCATTTCTCAGCATATAGATCTGACATCTTCTATACCTTCCCCCCATTCGCTTCGGCTTTCTGTTGTTGGCTGCTTATCTTCGTCGCAAAATCTTCCTCGAGGCATGTGAAGGGTGTACCAATTAGAACTTTCAGGGTGGTCATATATGGGTCAGAAGGATCAACAGCAGGCATGCAGAACTACTGCTTTAGAACAGGGCTCAATAGAATATACTAATCGCATGTTGATTACTGAGTTCGCTTTCTCTTATGTCCAAAAGCCAGCACGAACACAACCTTGGAACTGCTCCATCCATGGATGTTTTTAGGGCTCCCTGCAGCCAATAACAACGAGGATCGGCCGGTCGTCCAGAAAAGGAAAAGCGGGACAGCTGCGAGAATCCCCAAAAAAACGCCTCGCAAGAAACCTCATCTTCTCGAGAGTCCTCCAACACTTCTGCATACCGTGTCTCTGCCTGGAGCAGGTTATTGACTATTACGTGTCTAAATACGCCTTCATCGCCGCCTCCTTCCTCTCTACGGCCACTCTTCGGTTGCGCCTTCTTAACGACGTCAACAACACAAATTTCGCCTTCTCCCCACCGAGGCTTTTCTTCCTCTTGACGATCCGCTCATTCCTCTTTCACATCGACCTCGCGACCCTATCTCCTCATCTACCGCCCGATTACGTCCAGTTTCTTATTTTCCAGTCAATATGGCCGCTGTTGCGGAGAACCCTCCACTCCCGGTGACAAACGAGAACACCACGGCCCCGGTAAACGCTGAAGAAAAAGCCGAGAAGACAAATGGGGATGTCGTCACCGTGTTCCACGACCCCGATAACTTCAATGTGAAGCATCCTCTAATGCACGAGTGGACACTCTGGTTCACCAAGCCCCCGAGTGGCAAGGTGAGGATAGCGTAACTCTGTCGAATGTCACCACTTGCTGACTGTGATTACGCTTTATCAGGGCGATAACTGGAACGATCTCTTGAAGGAAGTCGTGACCTTTAACTCCGTCGAGGAGTTCTGGGGTATTTATGTATGTGCCGTCTGCGCAATTTTTGGGTCTAGTTTACTGACGCGCACTTTCGCACTAGAACAACATTTCTCCGACGTCCGAACTAGGCCTCAAAGCAGACTACCACCTCTTCAAGAAGGGCATCCGGCCAGAGTGGGAAGACCCGCAAAACAAGCACGGTGGCAAGTGGTCATTCTCTTTCAAGGATAAACGGTCGGTCCCTATCGACGACCTCTGGCTGCACGCACAGTTGGCGGCTATTGGCGAGACTCTCGAGAATGATGGCGACCAGGAGGTCATGGGTGTTGTTGTTAATGTCCGGAAGGGCTTCTATCGTATCGGACTTTGGACACGGACCGTTGGTAAGAGCATTCCTGGCGACAAAAACGGTCGCACACCCGCTCAAGGGAAGGAGGTGCTTGAATCAATTGGTCGGCGATTCAAGGAAGTCCTTCGCCTTGGTCCAAACGATGTCGTTGAATTCTCCGGACACACTGATAGCGCCCACAGCGGCAGCACGAGAGCTAAAGCCAAGTTCACTGCTTAGTCCTGTTCACAATGTGGCGTTGCTCGACGATTCGTATGTTTTGAAATTTCAGGGCATGAAGTAACGGACCATTCTCCATTCTCCGATTGCCGCGACGACGACTGAACTGGGGTTGCACTGGGAATTGAACTTAACTGAGCCCACCCGCCGGCCCCGGGACTCCTCTGATTTTCTGATGACTTGCTAGTAGACACCAGTTTTTACCCTTTCATGCCTTATTTTTGACGAGTCTATACCACTTATATTGGAGTTTACTTACGGGGTGCGAAGACTAGCGGTGCGAAACCATGGCGGAAAAGCGAGAGTGAAAGCATCCATCATGAACCGATAATCCACATTTTTACTGGCCCTTGTTGTCACTTGCCGAAATAATATGTCGATATGGTCTCTGAACAGACAGAGTTTTCGGAAACCCTAGCATTGCGTAAAATATTGCGAGGCATCGGCTATCTTGCTAATATAGTAGTTACTCCTTCAGCAAACGATAACTTATAGAAGGAATGCTGTCGACATCCAGGAAGTAACACCCATCCGCCCTTCCACATGTATAACGCAGCTCGCGGTCCCGCTGATACCCGGCTGGCGAATCGGGTATGGGATGACACTATCTATGAAAGATAGCCGGTATGGTGGTTGAAGGAGGTAATATTAGGTCTATGGTTCACGTTTCAATGTCGACGATATGCAGATGTTTTCAATGTACCGTGTCCGAATTGGGCTTTGGTGCCTTTCCTGGACATGGAGGCCGGTCCCAGCTCGGTGGGTATCCCCGAACCACATGCACCGTGACTTCTACTGATTCGACGCGAAGATAAAGTGAGGAGGTTGTGAATGGACTCCGTTCAGCTGCCTTGTCGAGGTTGCCTCGGGTATCATCCTGGTTTTATCTCGATGCTGCAGCTACAATGTAGAGATTAGTATAACACATATTGCAACTTTCTGGGGCTGCTTGTACCTATTTTTGTGCCTCCCTATTGATTCACGGGCTCTTTTGTTGTTGTAGGGCTTATCTGAACCGCTGCCCTAATTATGTAGCAAATGAAGGTAAACACATCCCGTGGCTCCTTCTCCCATTCATAAATCCGGCTGCGCGCGTACTGTTTCCCAAATGTTAGTGGTTTTCCCACGGTTACTTTGCCGAGATGAGACTGACCTCTCCGGCCGCGTTCATCTTATAGAAAGTGAAATGTTCCCGGTCTGAAGTAATGCCATACAGACCCGGGTTCTGTTTCCCTGCCTTTCTTCGGCAGCGCAAGATGGTGGCTACATATACTCTGGTCAGGCGCCATAGGAAAGCATCATAGGGCATAATCTACGTGCCCATATAGGCCAGTATCTGAGTATGGGCGGATCCGTATTCTTCTGGCCTTTTGATTTCGATAACGGCCAAGTTGGACTCACCCTGGCTGGCGCCTCCATACCCGATGCAATAACCGGCTCGTCCGGACAGTTCTTTAGGCCCAGTCTCGCTGGCAACAGTACAGGTGAGTGACTCTTCGTATTTCAACCGTACAATCTCGTTTGGTGACGCTCCAGCCTGGTTGCGCGTTTCATCAATAGCTGTGACGATGATTAGGTCGAATATAGTGCGCGATTGGGGCTCGACATAGTCAGCCCAGGGGAGATTACCGGCACTACGCCGGAGTCGGCCAATCATTGATGCTAACAAGGTTAGTATAGATTGGAGACTGGCATGCTGCAGTGCAGCGGTGGCAGGGCATCCGTACATAGATCATCCGGAATGTCCAATAAGGCCATCAGCGCCTGGGGCTGGAGATATATGAGAGGCTTTTTGCTCTCTAATACCAAAATCTTGTTGTTGTTGCTTTTGCGCCTTAATCTCCTTTGCTGTGTACTTCATAACCACTGCTTCCTTTGTGTTGTCCTCTGGCTGTTCGATCTGCTTTCTTTTTTTTTTTTTGAAAGCATTTTTGGCGCTTTGGAAGGATTGGAGGGACTGGAGCGACGCTTTCTTAGCGATTCTTCCGATTTTGCTCATATTATCGGTGATTCGGACGCGGTAAATTGGCAGATTCATATACGAGTGCAATATGAGGGTTGATAATGAATGCTGCTATGGTGCTGGGAATGTTTTGTTGTGATTCTGCCACACTCGCCATCGCCCCTTCCATTGTATAGCTGCAGTGATTATCGTTCATTTCCATACCCCCATCATTGTCAAATAATCAAAATCGATGTGGCAATCCCAGCCAGGATGTTCATTTTATGAATGGATATTTTCAGATCTCAGTAATGACTGGGGAGAATGCTTGAGTCTGTTGGTTCTCGGGATGTGTTATGGGAGGTGGGAAGATGTACTTCTGCGCTGTAACACTCTGCAGGGGATGGGTGTGACCTGCGATTCTTGGCTTGCATGACCCCTCCCCCTCTCTGAGACGAGAAACAGCCCCTGATTTCTTTTGTGAGAGATAAATTCCCGACGGATGATGCCTTCATCAACCTCGTTGACCCGCAGCATAAACAGATAATCGGACTTGCTGGACCACGATGTGGCTCTCACTCGCCTCGGGCCTGATTCTCCTGTATAGCTTCGACTACTTTCGAAGGTTATATAAGAACATCCGTATTGCGCAGCGCTCAAAGCTCCCGTACTTCGTCGTACCGTTTACCTTCGGTATAATCCCGACAATTCTCTTGCAGACGGGATGGGTGCTCTATATCATTGATAACTGGCTGCCTGAGTGGCTGGGAAATAATCTGAAGGATGTCGTTCCTAACTGCCGGTGGATGTTGAAGGATCGGCAGGTGAAGAGATATGGGAAGGTGTATTTGGTTGTCACGCCGAAGGTTGTGATGTGTAATGTGTCGGACGCGGAGGTTGTGTCGCATATTACGAATAATCGAGGGAGCTTTCTAAAGCCGATCTGGCAATATCGTTAGTTTTGCTCCTCACGCGATGGTGATTGAATGAGCGATGTTGAAAAAGATCTGCTGACTATGGAATAGAAGTTATTGAATTATATGGCCCGAATGTGGTCACAGTGGGTAAATTCTATCTTGACTGACAGCTCTCCACACTAATGGGTCAATATCAGTGCGAGGCTGACCAGTGGGCCCGCCATCGGCGACAAACCGCAAATATATTCAATGAAAAGAATAACGAGTTGGTCTGGAGAGAAGGCATTAGCCTGGTAAATGGCATGATAGAACACTGGCGGTCGTTATCCCAGGTGGATGCAACGCATGGCTTCGTGGTGCGGACGATCCGAGATGATATGATGAAGTTCGCTCTTAGCCTGTTCTCTGTAGCGGGTTTCGGCGTGCGGATGCCTTTTAAACCTGTCAATCGAGGCTCTGCAGAGTTGGAAGGGCCATATGGCGCATTTCAAGACACCACGACTCCACCTAAGGGCTTCGATTTCACTTTTCGGTCCGTGACCGCCTACATGAACGTAAATATCAGCACCGTTGTTTTCGCAAATCTGATCCTCCCGAAATGGGTTCCAAGGGGCCTCTTGCCGTTTCTGAAATGGGACTTTGCCGCCTATAGAGACCTCAGGACCTATTTGGAGAGGTTGCTCTCCATCGCCGAAGCCCAGGATACCACGACAGCATCAAATCTGATACAGGGCATGCTAAGAGATAGGTCATTGTCGAAGGAGGGTAGCCTCTCTGACCTTGAAATTATCAGCAATGCGCACATATTCACAATCGCCGGACATGAGACGACGGCCTCGACCCTGCAGTATGCTCTTCTGTCGCTAGCTTTACACCCAGACGTACAGGAATGGGTGTATGAAGGAATAATTGAGGCAACGAGGGGCGAACCTGTAAATGTTGCGCACTGGAACTATGCGAGCGTCTACCCCAGGCTCGTAACCTCGCTGTGTGTGATGGTGAGACTCGTTCACAAATTGAATTTGGGTTGTACGGAGCGTTGACCTGGTATCTCTAGCTCGAGACGATGCGTCTTTATCCTCCCATTGTGACGGTTCCTAAATGGACTGGCAACACGGCGAGAACCGTCCGCTACCAAGGTAGGGACCTCGTCCTAGAACCTGGCGTCAATATCAGCCTGAATATGAATGGGTTGCATTACTCAGAAGAGTACTGGGGCCCTGATGCCGGGACTTTCTCTCCTCAAAGGTGGGACAAAAACAATAAAGAAAGTTTCCTCGCGAGAAACGACAATCTACCAGGTCTCAACGCTGCCGGATTGGAGTATCCTACCATCCACAAGCCTGTCCGCGGAGCATATGTTCCGTTCAGCGATGGGATTCGTGCGTGCCTAGGAAAGAAGTTCGCCCAGGTGGAGGTCGTCATCGCGCTGACCGTCATTCTTCGCCGGTACCGGGTTGAGCTGATCCGTAAGGATAATGAAGGCCGCATGTTTGCGGAAAAAGCGCTTGAGGGGAGCTATTCGGTGATTGCACTGGCTATGAAGGAGGATGTACCACTGGTTTTCCAAGAAAGATGTCAGTAATCGGAGACGATCTCGCCGGCTAGGGGGAAACAAAACCTGAAAGCCTCTTCTGTATTGTATGGCTCCCTATTGGACTAGTTCTCATGTTTCTTACCGTGAGTAATTCTTTCCACGAGGAGGAATTTCAATTGTCCGGATGAGATGCCTTTAAATAAGACGGATGAGGAGTGACGAGTATGCAGTCCACGAAATTCAAGCAGATCCCATTCAATATGATTCCTCTTCCAGTACACAGTCAATTCTGTTTGCAGATAATAGAACCCATTGTTCTGAGCTGATGGGCGTAGAAACCATGAAGTAGGAAATGACCCTTGGTCGAGGTTTGTTGCTAGATGGAGAAGGACTGCTCTTTGTGAGGTGCGAAAAAGGAATCTGCGCAAATTCACCAACACAAGGAATTCATTCACATGTTGTCCTTGCCTTCTAACTTTGCCACTGTTTTTCCCTTTCTGCCTCTTAATCTTTTCGTTCCCTCTTGTCGCCTTCGTGTTGCGGTGGCCCTCCCATTAGGCAATCGTTCAACCTCTCATCGCCATGCCGACAGACGACACGATGAAGCCCAAAACAAATGCCATTGACGACTTCCCAGCTCACTGGAAGGCCACTCTCCTGGGAGAGGAGTTCTGGAAAGACGCTGAAGACTGGAATAAAGACACCAATGCAAAGATCGAAGCTGGTAAGTGCCCTACAAACTCTTTTCTGCAACACATGCCATGATGCTATCCCCGACATATGGGATACTAATCGTGAGCTTCTCTCCAAGTAGAGCACGATCAGAGCCTCCACACAAGATTTCCCTTCAACATTGGACCGGAACAGACGCCTCGTGCGCCAGCTATTATCGTTACCAGCCCCGATTCGGACGCGGTAGTCGAGGAGGCAGAGATAGCAACCCTCGAGAAGAGAAGCCGACGCTTTAGCATGAGCGATGCCTTTGCTCTGAACTCGTTCACTGGACTCAGCAACTCGAGCCTGTTCCATCATTCTCGCTCTCGCTCTCGTTCTAACAATCGTGGCCGTTCCTCTAGTGCTAAGCCTGAAGCTCGCCGCTCGAACTCGCTGATTAGATCGACTTTCAACAGGATGAGCGGTATCAGGAAAGAGCTAGACGAAGACGAGGAGGAGGTTGAGCTCAAACTTGAGGAGCCTCTTATCCCCACGTTCACTCCTGACCAAGCGACTCCCGCGAACCCTCTCATGGAGTTCCGTGGTGGTGCTCTCTGGGCGGCCCTCCCCAAGGACCGTCGTACCCTAGGATTAGATGTTTTCTGGCCAGTTCCCCAGGACGAAGACAAGGTTGGAAAGGGAGACGTACAGAAACACGCGGAAGAGGAAGAAGAAAAACAGCCTACTATATTCCCAATTGAGGAAATGGCTCCCCTCTGCATGTTCCGTAACCTGCGCATCCTGAAGATCACCGGCATGATGCAGTCCTACCAGATGTACATCTTCCAGGCGGCATGGCTGAACACCAACCTCGAAGAGCTTGAAATCGGAATGGCCCTTTCACCCCGCCTCCGCCGTGGCTACAAATGGCCGTACATCAAAGGCGGTTGGAAGCTCAACAAAACTACCATGGAAGAACCTGTGTACTAGTAAGTCTCGGCACCCCATCATACCAACGTCTAAAGCCTCAAAAGATCTAACTCTAGCCTTCACATAGCGGCACTGGCGAAGGATCCCTCCTCTACAAAGTCGGGGTCGGCGAATACCTTGACAAAATGTGCCTCGAGAAAGCAAAGATCCGCGCTATGGCAATGGGCAGCACTCGCAACCGTCTCTCCATCCGTACCCTCGTCCTAACCGGTGTCGTCGTCGATGCAGACCCCTTTCTGCACTGGTTCGATCCAAAGCGCCTGAAGTGTATCCACTTTAAGGATAACTGTGTTGACGCGGGCTTCTATCTTTCGCATTGTATGAAGAAAGTCTCGATTTTGTTCCCGCGCCAGATTGAGCAGCCAGTTGTTCGTGGCAGAAGCGTCAATCCATTGAGTGAGCTGAAAGTTATTCAACTCAAGGGTGGGAAGAAGGTCGGCGAGATTCCGTACCGCGGCCCTCAGAGCTTGAAGGAGAATATTCCGATGAATGTGCCCGTTTCTAACAACAGTGCGAAGAAGAAAAAGGACGAGAAGGATAAAGATGTTGCGGGTAGCACTGAGATTGGAATTGCTATGTAAGACCTTCGCAGACAACTCGGGCTTCAGCTGAAGGGGTATTGGTTTGGAGTGGTTGGGGGAGAAATGAGGTCGCTATGAGAGCTTCTTGATGATATCTTGAGGGTATTTAACGGCTTAGATACCTTCCCACACTGATCCAATGGACTCGAGCTTGAATGACAAGACGCAAATTTGATATCCATCCCTGCTTTTCAATCCCCTAATGCACAAACTAACCAGCGCCAAACACGCTCTGCGTCGTCACAATTTCTCGCATGACTCCGATACTCCCAGGGAATTGACTGTCCACGCTTGCCCATCAACGTACTAACAAAGTGCAGTTACAGCGTCAGTTATTCAATGATGCTGAGACCCGTGGCTCCGGGAGACTTCTGGGGATAGCTCTATGAGCGCTGTATCCGCGGAGCGCCCGTCCGAGCCAGGCAAAGACACCCCGTTGTTGGTTGAGACTATCTGCTCAGGGACAACATCTGCCAGAGGGGTCGCACTCGATGCTTGAACATGATTTGGCTGTAAGCCCTCGTCATCCGTTGTACTACCTGTCCAGCTTGTAGCAACTGCGGTCGAAGACGTACTTGCTTCCGAAGGCTGAGTCTGGACCTGATAATGGTTGTCCGGTTCGTTGACGGCGGGTGTTGCGGATGCATTGGGATTCGCCTCCGCTTCGACATCTGCATCCGCATCGTAATTTGAACTTGCCTCTGGAGTCCTTATTTCGCTCACGGACGTTCCTCCATCATTCTGGCGCCATCTGTTGCCTGTCCGTCCTGGAACGTAGAGAATGTTACGCGCGTGTAGAGCACGAGGTCCGGTACCGTTCCGTCGACCACGGCCACGCGGTCGCCAGGTTGCGGTTCGGTCACGGGAGGTCATAGTCTAGAAGTCGATTAGCCAAGCTTGTGCATCACCCACAAACGGAATCACGGCGCTGCTTACCACAGAGCCAGTGGCCACGATGGTCACGTCGTTCGGAAGGGTGATCACCGTCCGTCGTCCGACACATTCAACTATAACACCCCCAACGCCGCTATTGTCCGCATAATACCACTGTAGGTTGGGCTGAACTTCATCTGGCTAAGAACTGTGTTAGCTGTTGATACCATGATACTAGAGCGCTCTCGATGAGGTAGGGTAGCGCTCGATGCAAAGATCTGACGTGATCCCGTAGAAAGTACGCCTCTGGAGATCACAGACTCGAGGTCTCAGGGTGCATGTGCTCACCATCCTGCTATGTCAGTTTTTAGGAACAGAAAGGGTGGCTAGTGTTGACGCTTGATGGGGAAAGAGATAGACGATGGCCCGATTGATGGGTAGAAGTAGCGATGGGATCAAGATCTGGATGAGGCGTCGAAAATCTGGGAGACCGTTCAGCGTTCAACACGTCTGGCCCGGAGGGGTGCCTGCCGATTTTGGACGATGACTCAGAATTCCAAGGTTATTCCCTCGTCTTCCTTGTCCCGTGTCGTGTATGGGAGCAGATATACTACTAGAATCCCAGATTCAGTGCCAAATTCACAGGCATAATATGCGTGTCTGAGGTGTAGAGGTCTGTAGTGACCTGGATGCTAACTGAACCCGTCCCCGAACAGGCACTGGAAAGGATATATTAATACTTACCAGATGTAATGTCACCACATCTCTGGTCTGAACAGCTGAGAAGTAGGGTGCCTTAGGCGTAATTCCGGCGATGTTGGGGCCGCATGGGTAGTAGCGACCAGCGAGGTACAGAATCAGTTGGAGGGAATGATTAGCAGTGTAGATTTTCAGGTACTTGGAGTGTCTTGGGCGGGGATTATCGGCTGATCGGTTAGACCAAGTATGTGTATATCAGTCTGATTCTATAATGGAGCTCCGGCCTTGGCAGTCAACCTTTCCCACCAGGAAGAGAGCTCAGACCGAGAAGCTCAGCCAACAACGCGAACTATCGATAATATGCCTCTGGTATTTTGTGTATTCATCTTGAAGCTTGCTGTAGGACCGAGTTTGGAACAGGATCAGCTGATTTGTACCCAACTGGAGTTCATGTTCGTAGAAATGATTCACTGTAGTGGTAAAAACACTGGGTGAAGGTTTCGATGACTTGAGCACTTCAGAGACACTCTCGAGCCGTGCCATCGTTGCTGTGATGTAGGAATTTCATGCTGGATGTTGGATGAGCTGACGTTGTTCCCCTCTGACAGAAAACCAAGACAGTTAATGGAGTTAATCATGCTTGTACAAGCGGGATGCTTTCTTGGCTGCAATGAAAAGACGTCCTCCCTCTAATGCCTATAAGCATGTGGCTAGCCATGAGATAGATGAGATCGACCCAATCTGGGCACCCATGCGAGCCCGAGAGCAGGCTACCTACGGTCTTGCCTGCGTCTGCTGAGGAGGATCAAAGCTTATTGCGTGCTGGATACGTGCCAAGACCACCACGAATGCTTGGATTGGTTCGGAGGACGACCAAGGCGCCCTGCTCAAACAAGCGAGTGCTTAGCTGTCAAGAGCTAAATTCAACGACCTCGAGAGGATAAGAATGGTGCTTGCCCTCCTCTGTGGTCCATAGTCGCATCTCTTCGGGCTTTTGCTGAAGATTGAGTGAACTGTTAGTCTGGGCCGCCAGCCCTCTCTTGCATATGCGTCTTACTTCGAAGCTAAATACATCTTTGAGCCCACCGTTCGCCGTGCTAGAGGTAAGTGAAACAGCCCTGTCGCTCTGACTTCCCCTGTCTTTGCATCCAGAAGCGGTATCGGAGCGATGGGGCCCAACCTCAGAAACTGAGACCTGCCAGATCGCGATAGCGGAAAAATTTCCCAACTCGCAACGGTGCTCAAACAAATGTGAGGCAGAAGCAGCGGCTCATTATTATTGAGACAGAGAACCCAAAAATGCTCATCAATTGGAGCCCCTCTTTCATGTTCCTCCCATGCCTTTCGCCTTTCCTCCGGCTCCCCCATCTTGGAGACTTCGCCATGCATGCCTCGGGACTCCAGGTTCGGAACAGGAAGTGATGGAGACATTTGGCCAAATAGAGTCCGCCATTATTGAACAAGAAATGCCGAACGACGCCTGGCTGCTTCGTCCCGTGGGGTAACACCACTCGCTGTGGATATTGATTGACACCTCGTGGCGCTTCAATCTCCGCACTCGTTGGACATGAACATGGATTGGCTGAGACAGCAGGGATATGGAGCATGAACTCACAAGCTGGGGATTGGAGAACGATAGCTGCGTCACATCGCGCCATTACTCGTCCCACCTGCGGACCGTCCTCTTGTCACACGAGTCCTTTATCGATCGATTGACGAGTGGGGTGAGGAATCGCGCCCTCGAATCTCGAGTGAAAAGCCCGGAATACCAGCGCACAGTGTCGCGCGACCCGACTCGACTCCCGGCCTTCTCGCTTGGAATTGGGATTTTTTCTTATCCGGTCCCTTGGTCAAAGCGTTTACGTTACCTAACACCTTCCGGATGCGTCTTGTCGGAGGTCGCAGAGACTGCTGAGGCCATTTCTGCGTGTGCGCCCGATTTTACTCCGCGGGACCAGGAAGTCAAAGAGTAGCTTGCTAACTTCTCTGGCGACACTTGGACTTGGGCAATACAACGTCGCTCGGCCAACAAGGGGAGGAAACATGATGGCAAGAAATAGTGATGAACGGCGCGAGGCCGCCTTCTTCCGGCGAACTCCGGCAAGTCGCCATGCGACCCAAACTATCTTTGTCCAGCCTCCGAGAACTCCTCCTCATTGGTTCACAGAAAAGAGAGCCGAATCTGTGAAAGGCTTGACTCTGCTTGACACTCGCTCATAGTTTGAACCTGGGTTACATCGGTGATTAGTTCTTCTTTCGGACCAAGTTTCAACAGGGTCACTTTTATTTCGTTCTCATTATGTTCTGGAGGCACTGAATCCTAGAGAAGAGGGTCCCGCCGTGGTCCCATTTTGCCTCCCACTATAATATATTCTGAGTCGCGTCGGTCTCATCTTTGACTTTCTTTCCTACCTTCTCTGCATCGGTACCTCAAACTCAAGTCGTGCGACATTTGGAGGATCTCCCTTCTCAGTCCTCGTCAAGATGTCTACCGCAGACCATGGTGTCGAGGCCACTCAGTGAGCTCCCCTTCCTTTCTTCGCCGTTTCTTATTATGCGCTTCGTGCGCTTCCACCGCTTGCTTCCAGATGCTATTCAGCCTGCTCGACTGTTCCAATGTCTCGCTAACATGCCTTCAGGCCAGCTCTAAGCGCCGATAATGGCGTTGCCCATCACCCCATGACTGAGAAGGACCAGGTCATCGGCCAGTCAGAGAAGGCCCTCTCTGTCACTCCCGATGGTGAGGAACCTAACGATGAAGAGATGAAATCACTCCGCCACACTGCGGAGAACCTGCCTATGTCGGCTTGGCTTGTTGCTATCGTCGAATTGTGTGAACGTTTCACTTACTACGGCATGTCCGGGTTGTTCCAAAACTATGTTCAGCGTCCGTTCGACGGAAGTCAGGGACGTGGTGCTCTTGGCATGGGCCACCAGGGAGCTACTGGGTTGACCACTTTTTTCCAATTCTGGTGTTACGGTAAGTCGTCTGCGGTACTTCAAGATCGGCTTGGGCGCTAATGTATCTCCAGTCACGCCCATCCTTGGTGCCGTTATCGCTGACCAGTACCTCGGGAAATACAAGACCATCGTTCTTTTCTGTGGCGTCTACCTGGTCGGCTTGTTGATTCTAGTTTGCACGTCTATCCCTGCCGCTCTAGCCAATGGTGCCGGTCTCGGAGGATTTATCGCCGCCGTCCTTATAATTGGTTTGGGAACAGGTGGAATCAAGAGTAACGTTGCTCCTCTTGTAGGTCCCAGTCCTGTCTCATAAGACTTCACCCACTCATGCACCCTCCATCTAGATCGCGGACCAATACAAGCGCAAAAAGATGGCTGTCAAGACCACGAAGAAGGGTGAAAGAGTCATCATTGACCCTGCTCTCACTATCCAACGCATCTACATGATCTTCTATGGCGCCATCAACGTTGGATCTCTCTCGCTACTGGCCACTCCTTATATGGAGCGAGACGTTGGATTCTGGTCTGCTTACCTGCTATGCCTCTGCATGTTTGCCGCCGGTACTCTGGTCGTTATTTGTGGACGGAAGTACTATGTGGTCCGTCCTCCCCAGGGTTCAGTCATTACGGACGCTTTCAGGGCTCTTTGGATCATGGTAATCAACCGCAATATGGATGCGCCAAAGCCGACATGGCAGGCAGAGAACGGTGGCAACAGGACGAACCTTCCCTGGGACGACCACTTTATTGACGAGCTAAAGCGTGCGCTCGTTGCATGCCGTGTATTCTGCTTTTATCCTATCTACTGGGTTGTTTACGGCCAGTTCTCGAGCAACTTTGTCACCCAGGCCGGTCAGATGCAAGGACACGGCATTCCCAACGATCTCATGCAGAATTTCGATCCAATCTCCATCATTGTGTTCATTCCCATCCTCGAGACACTGGTGTACCCACTACTCCGCCGTATGCACATCCCGTTCCGCCCCATTTCCCGTATCTCGTTGGGATTCATCGTCGCTTCCCTGGCCATGATGTACGCGGCCATCGTCCAGCATCTTATCTACTCGGCCGGCCCATGCTACGACTCGCCTCTGTGCGATGCCTCGGTCGTCGACGGAACGGCCCAGGGCAACCGCATCCACATCGCGATCCAGACCCCAGCCTACATGTTCATTGGTATCTCTGAGATCTTCGCCTCCGTGTCTGGGTTGGAGTACGCCTACACCAAGGCCCCGCCCTCTATGAAGTCGTTCGTGCAATCGATGTACCTACTCACGAACGCTTTCGGCTCCGCCCTTGCCGAAGCCTTAACTCCAGCGGCCTATGATCCGGCCATCATGTGGATGTTCGCTGGGCTCGCGATCGCCTCGTTCTCCGTTGGTGTCATCTTCTTCGCCATCTACCGCCACCTCAATGCTCAGGAAGACGCCATGAACGCGCTCGACGCTGACGATCCAGACGTCCCTCCCCCGCGGCGTGGTGAGAAGAAGGAAGAGAACTGAGTTTGCTCGACGGCCATGTAATTATTCCCGGCCGTGCCAGGAGCTGAGCCACGGCCGCGGGGCATGTCCCTGTGCGACGTGTGCATAACGCACCCTGCGAACGACGACAATATTCATGATGTATATATAATTCTACTCCTACATACAGAATACTTGCTGCCTCACGCACGTAAGACTCAGTGATAATTCCCCGTCCCACGAGGGAAAAGTTTCAATGGACGTGTGAAGGAAGGAAATCACAAGTATAACACGTACAAGCCGCCGCCCACCGCGAACGACGGGAAAGATAAAACTCAGAGTTCATGGCGGCAATTTTCGCCCAGCTCCACCGACCGACGGGTTAATCTTGGCCGTTCCAAGGTGGCTTGTAGTACCAGAGCCAGACGAGGTGCCAGGCTCGGTGGCGGAATTCCGGGGCACAATTCCACTTTTCGAATTTTTCGCGACGGCATTATCATTGAATACTAGTACCTAGGTACGTACTGTGCACGACGGAGATTGTTGGAGGGTCCAACTTGAAGACTCCAGAATTTCAACCGTGATTGGCGCTTGAGGCTGCGGGTGCGTTGTGCGTGCTCGACCCGTGGTCCCGTTCCTGGCAGTACCAAGGAACCTAGTTCCCGTTATCCAAATTGGATGGGGCTGGATTTGTTGGATGCAGGTGGAAGCTCTCGTTTTCGTTCATACCTAGGCATAATTTTAATTTTATGAGCATTACATGTACGACTCTAGCTGCCTATTTCTATGCACGGGGTCGAAAGTCACGAGTGCGAGGGGGGCTTTGCGGATAGGAAAGGGTCCTCCCGATAACAACCCATCGAGTTGTCTTTTATGAGACCCGGACTTGAGGCGAGGACAAACGGAACGTTTGTGAAGTTTGTCCATTAGGCAGCAGATGTCGAGTGGATTCTTTTCGAGTCTACGTTCGGAAACTTGGTGTTGTCGAGGAGGTACCTTACGCACGCATGGCTCTCTTGAATGAGAGAGGGCTTGATATCGCGCTAGAACGGGAAGACCTGCCTTGAAGACCGTAATATGCCTTCAAATTGGCGGAGGACTCGATGAGGCAGAGAAGTTCACCCGAACGCTGGAGTTCAACCAAAGGCGGCATGGGCATGATATCAATTCACATTGAGCACCACATGCCTAGAAGTGCACTCCTCGCAGGGTCAATGGGGGAGGGTTGAGGAACTGGAACTCCGGGCATTGAAGTTGCGCAAGCGTGTACTCGGGCCGGAACATGGGATACTATACCTAGCATTATCCACCTTTCCCGCATTTCTAGCACGTGGGGAAATTTGGCAGGAGCGACGAATACCACCAACAACTACTCAGTATTCGCGGCTAGGCACCCTTGTCGAACAAACCTGTCAATCCGATCGTTATGGTTTCTTGTTTCTGGGTGTGAACACTTCCTGTCGTTAATTTTAACTCCTCTTGCGGTGATCAAAAGAAGTCGGACGGAATGGGCACAACGGTAGAATTCGCGGCGCGCGCATTTGGGAAAGCGGGGAAAGTTTCGAGCCGAGGGTCTTCTCACAATGGCGTCGATGAAGAATATGATATGACATATACACACCTGAAAACTGGCGGAGTTGGCAGCGCGAGCAATCACAATCACGGAGGAGGTGTTTGGGGCACAGCATCCCCATACCGTCGCCTTCATGTCTGATTTAGCATTGGAATGACGGCGTCGAGAACGGTGAGGCAGAAGAACCCGAAGGACAGATGCTAGAAACCCAAAAAGAGAGAATGCATTAAAGCATCCGCGATCCTGGCGAGCATGAATAATCTGGAGGGTGTATACAGGAGACAAGGCCGGTGGGAGACAAAGAAGGGAGCAAGCAATGAGGATCCAAGTGAAACAGCAGGGACGAGAACTCAGACATCCCAGGGTCCTCGAGAAAATGCGCGAGCTCGCCTGCACCTGGCGTGGTGCCAGGAGGTGGAAGATGCTCAATTTCGTCGTGGGGTGCTTGGTCCAGACCACATCAGGATCAAGCTTGTGTTGCGGAGCTGGCTCGAGGCAACAGAGAACAGCTTGGCAAAGCCGGGACGACCGTGGCTTCGAGACCAACTCAAGCCGAGGGCGCTGTTTGACAGAGCTCGAAGCTTCACACGACGCCCAAGGAGTTCGAGAAAGCTTGGAAAAATCTCGCGAGATGGGGACGAAGCCGTGGTCTTTTGGGGGTCGTGGGACGTGGCTGTGTCACGGCAGATCATATGACGAGGCCAATAAAAGGCGAAACGTCACTGCCTCTTCTCAGGCATCCAAATATTGAGGATATAGATAGAAACAGATGAGGGATCGATAGTTCGAGCCTCCAGTTCCTGATTATTGCTTCTTATCTTCCGATCACAGAACGTTCTTGTTTGTTTCACCAGAGCTTGACAAAAGGGGGCCAACGGGACTTGACGATCACCGCCCCGTCACGTCTGTGCTCCGCAAAGCCCCTTATTGAAGCACAGCAATTTCCCCTTGCACACCGCGCAAGAGAGAAATTTCAGGGACCTGATCAAAGAGACCCTTCCTCTGGGAGCCAGCCAGCTTTGCGACTGGAATTGAGCCATCAATTGGCCCGGTGCAACGTGCCTTTTGCCAGCCAGCGCCAAACGGTCAATTCCGCGCCGTCCTGCCACCACTGATTGCTCAGCCTCTCGTCTCGCCTGTCATCACCAAGCTGAGCTGCCGCCGTCAAATTTCTCCTTCATTTCCCATTCTTCTCATCCTGCGCACTGTCGCTTCACCTCTTTCCCTGAACAGCCTTCTCCTCTGTGGTATTCTCTTTCTGATTTTTTTTTTTTTTCGCCGGCTGCTGTCGCCTTTCGCGGTTTACCAACCCCGGTCGCTGTTTCGTGTTCTTCCGACGACATATCCCTCTTTCCGCAGACCCGACAACGGCCCCTCGACAACGTTCTTGTCTCGAATTACTGCTCCACGGTTGTGTGGTTTCTAATTACTGATACTAAAATCCATTCAATTTCATGATATTTTCACAATGAGCGTGAGTTTGGCCTTGAATTTTGCGTTGCACCTCGCGTCCCTGAGATCCCGATGCTCCCCGTCAAGACGTTTCAGGTGTTCTGTTGTCACGTCTTGCTAACTGTTATGCAAAGTACAACCAGCAACCCAGTTATGCCGATCGCCCTGCCTACGGTGCAGGCTACGGTCAAGACCAGTACTCCAATGCTGAGCACGGATACGGCGGCGGGAGCTACGGTAGGCCCTCCTCGCTTTTTTCGAGCGCGAACCCGTATGTACTGACAAAATTGAATTTCCAGAGATGAACTCGCAGCCCGCCGACCCTACTACGCTGCTGAACAAATGCAGGGACATCAATGATGGTATCCGAGAGGTCAAGACTAAAAGGGAGGGACAGCTCGCCGCCGCCCAGAACGCGTTGCTGGAGTCAAACACAGGAAGGGAGGATCAGTCCGCCCGTCAAGCTCTTGACTACGTTCAGTCTGAGATCATGGCCAATTTCCACAAACTTCGAGAAGACTTGCAGAAGATCAAGAGTACCCCGGGATCTAACCAGACCCACGTTCAGAACCAACTTGATGTCACGAGTCGCAACTTCCGCGCCGAAATGGAGCAATACCAAAAGAACCAGTCGGAATTTCAAAAGCGTCTAAAGGAGCAAGTCCGTCGACGGTACCAGATCGCCAACCCGGAAGCTTCTCCCGACGAGATTGATCAGGGTGTTGAGAACATTCTGGCCGGCACGGAACAAAGTTTCCAGGTGAGGAACGACTGAGGTCCCATCCTGGATTCGTTACTGATCCTGCTCCAAGGTTGCTGGTGCCCGGACTAAGAGGGCCAATGACGTGCGACAAGCCGTTTTGGAGCGTTCCGCCATGATTAAGAAGCTTGAGCAGGGCACGATAGAAATTAGTGAACTCATGCAACAACTGGATATGACGATTGCTCAGCAGGAACCAGCTGTCGAGCAGATCAACCGTGGCGCGGAGAGCGTTGCTCAAGATCTCGGACGTGCCAACACCCAGCTTGGACATGCCGTCGATAGTGCGCGCCGGGCGCGGAAGTGGAAGTGGTATGCGCTCATCATCATCAGTAAGTATTATCGGTTCACTATACCAAGTCTCCTAGTCATGGGGCTGATCGCGGTTCTCTTACAGTTATTATCATTGCCATCATCGTGGGTCTTGCTGTCGGTCTCAACCAGTAATCAATCCCCCAGGCATGACCTGGATGAACCTCTGTCGCATCTATCAAGAGGCTGTCGCCTTTGACTGCTCCTCCCTACTGTTGCTCTACGATTCTGCTTAGCATCCTGTTCGAAACGAATTTGCTCTTGGCCGGTCTGGTTATGCGCGTATTGATTCCGTGATGGTCACACAACATGCTGCACCGCGAGGCCCCTAACTCCCTTGACTGGTATTTCCTTTTTGTATTCTCCAGCTCTGCCACGTCGTTGCTCTTGCTTTTTCCCCTATGTTCGAAAAGCACTCCTACGGTGACTGCCTTTTCCATGCACCCCTCCCCGTCCCATATCGCGTTGATGACTACGTGCGGCTTACATCCCCCGCATGTAAGTTAGCACTCCTCATTAGGACCTGTTGGCTAGTCTGGGCGTGGTATTGGCCTTGTATATATTAGAGTCTCTTCGCTTGGTACTTTCCCTTGGCGCTAGAACCATGTAATAATCAACCGTCTAATAAATTTAACATCTTTCCTAACAGGGTATATCGTAGCACCACTTCCTCAAATCATGGAACCAGAAAGATCTTTGCGGCGAAAGCCACAATCACGCCTGCGTCTGCCTCTCCTTCTCCCTCTCTTCCTCCTCCGGCGTCTTCGTCTTCAATTGCAGCGCATGGATCCCCCCTTCCTGACTCATTTCTTCTTTCAATAACGCGTATACCATCCGATGTCTGGCAGCTTGGAGCTTAGACTGGAAAGAGTTCGACGTAATCGTTACACTAGCCACGCACTCGTCAACCCAAGCCTGTTATCGCACTCGTGACAGAGGGAGGGGCGGGAACCGGTATCACGCACTGGAAATGAGTCTCCTTCGACGTCGACCCGCGCATCGGGGCATGGTGCGCGTGGAGGTGCGAGTCGTTACGGATTATTAATGTGGACGGGTTGAGTGCCGTTGTGATCTAGAAGAAGAATATATCCCTCAAAATCAGTTAAACTGCAGGCAGGTGGATCCGTGCAATGAAGGGGGGACGTAACGTAACGTACCTTCTCCCTCATGAGATCTTCCATTGGAGTCGTTGATGCGGAGGCCATTCTGGGGATGGTCGTTGAGAAGGGGCGGCGGGGGAAGACCAGGCCGGAGGGGGTGAGGCGGGGCATCTATATTTTATGAAGAGGGGAGGATTATAAGGAGAGATGCGAAGCGGGTATTGACAACTGAACGGGCGGGGGAACCTGATAATGGGATGGACTGGCTGGCTGGTGGTCATTCGATTTTATCGTGATCGGATTGGCACCAGGGAGAGAGCTGGGTTGCTGTTTTGGGAATGGTTCAAAGTGCTCTCGCTACAGCAAGGAACAAAATATTCTTTTTCGAAGCTTGACGACTTTATTCTTCTACTGTCACTGAGGTGACTTGCTTATATGATGGTCCTACGAAATCGGACGCATTGGATGATTTTCAATAAAATATAACCTCCCTCGGTGCACCGAGCACACTCCGCAAACCTTCGATCCGCAAATTTCCATGACATCAAGCAGTTCCATCTCCTGTCAATAGCTCTGAGACCATGCACCTCCCACTCTAATCCTTCCCACAATGCACCAACGCACACTCCTCTCCGTCGCTCGGAGACCAAATTCCAAATTCAACCCCATCTACACCTGCAAATCATGCAGAACCCGCCTCATCTTACAGCGATCCCTCGGAACACTCCCTAACCTCCCTCTCTTCCGCGCCCTGAAAACCCATGACCCCGCTAGTCTCGCCGTCGTCCATAACCCCTCGCTCCGGTCCTTCACGTACGGGAACCTCGTGGCAGACGTCCTCGCCGCACAGGACCGATTACTCCGGAAGACCGGATCGCGACGCGATGGGAGCACGAGTGGGAGTAGGTTGTCCGGGGAGCGGATCGCGTTTCTGGCGGAGAATAGCTATGATTACGTGGGTACTGTTTTCTTGACTCCGCAGCGCTTTTTTCCTCCGCGTTGGTATTTGAGTGTGGTCATTGTGGGCTGACGATGCCTGAAGTAATGCTTCTATCTATCCTCGCTAGCGATGCGATTGCTCTCCCTCTTTCGCCGGCGTTCCCGAACCACGAGCTGAAGTATATCCTGGATAATTCGCGGGCTGGGATGTTACTTGCTACGGAGAGGTATGCGGATAAGGCGAGAGATATTATGAAAGAGGGATTGGATCGAGAGCCTATATTTGACGTGCGGGAGAAGATTATGGCCGGCGCTGCTAGCGTTGGGACAGTGAAGTTGCAGGGCATGGATGGGAGGAGCGGGGGTATGATGCTGTATACATCTGGGACTACGAACCGGCCGGTATACCTCCTAAACACACAGATACTGGAGAGGTGGTGCTAACGTGAATTAGAAAGGCGTTTTGATCCCGCAGTATGCGCTTGCAGCGCAGGCGGCGTCCTTGTTAGAGGCGTGGAAGTGTAGACCGAGTGACCGGCTCCTGCATCTTCTCCCCCTGCATCACATCCACGGGACGGTAAACGCGATTATTACACCCATTCTTTCCGGCTCCTCGATCGAGTTCATGTTTCCGTTCAATCCGACTCCCGTTTGGAAGCGGCTTGCCGATCCGTTCTTACCTGAGGGCACGACGAAAGACAAGATTACATTCCTTACTGCCGTTCCTACGATCTATAACCGGCTGTTGTCGACGTTCTCTAATCTTCCTCCCGAGATCCAGGAGGCAGCGAGAATCGGAATCTCCCCGGAACACCTCCGCCTGAATATCTCCGGCTCCGCGGCGCTGCCCACCCCGACCAAGAAAGCATGGCAAGATCTCAGCAATGGAAATGTGCTGCTCGAACGTTACGGAATGACCGAGGTCGGCATGGCTCTCAGCTGCGGCCTCGATTTCGCAGACCGCGTCGACGGCAGCGTTGGTTGGCCTTTGCCCTCGGTGGAAGTTAGGCTAGTCGACACAGACACCAACGAAGTGATCAAACCGGGCGAAGAGTATGATGGCAGCGGACGCGCGCGAGAAGGAGAGATCCAACTACGCGGTCCGACCATCTTCCGTGAATACTGGGCTAACGAGACAGCCACGCAAGAATCTTTCGTCGAGGGTGATGACAGAAGGGGGCAATGGTTCAAGACTGGCGACGTTGCGACACGACGCTTCGTCGACGATGCCGGAAAAGGAACCAGCGGCGACTGGGCTAAGGGGCCAATGTACTTCATCCAAGGCCGGCGCAGCGTCGACATCATCAAAACCGGGGGCGAGAAGGTCAGCGCTCTCGAGGTCGAACGAGAATTGCTGTCGCTGTACGTGCTCCACAACAAATGCCCCTCTACGTCATGCTGCAGTGTACTAACCTGTCTAGCCCGCAAATCTCGGAAGCCGCCGTCGTCGGCCTCCCCTCCGAACAATGGGGGCAGAAGGTTGCCGCTGTTGTTGCTCTCAACACCGAAGTCGCTGCAAATACTGGTCGCCTTGGGAAGCCCTGGGGCCCAATGGATATGCGACGCGCCCTGAAGGACCGTCTGGCGAGCCACAAGCTTCCGCAGGAGATGAAGGTTCTTGAGGGAGCCATTCCAAGAAACGCAATGGGGAAGGGTATGTGTCCATCCTTCCAACGTCTCAACGAGGCTCGCTAACTTTGGGCAGTTAATAAAAAGGCTCTTGTCCGAGACGTCTTCGGGGTTTAGCCGGCCCAGCATTGTTTCAGCCGTCTCCGTTTCATGTAAAAGAGTCCCATTTCCCTTCGTGTCCCATACGGCCCATCAACATTGCATCAAAATTCCGATGAAGATAGACGAAATAATGATGACTTTCTTCCCTGCTGCTGATGAGGGAGATCCCAGTCCCGCGATTGCAATCGATAAACAAAAACTGGATTGGACTGAGAAAATCCCTTGGCCAAGCCGGCACTGACCTCCGCGTTTCTTGGCTCTGCGCCAGAGTCGCACCGATACAATCTTCCTGGATGGACGCTGGTCTTACCAGATCAGGCACGGAGCACAACAAGCCCCATCTCTCGAGCCGAGTCTTATCTCGTCTCGGCTGACACAGACCTGCACAGATTCTTCACGTTCCAAGACTAACCCCACACGGACCCCCCGCAGATTCGCTTTTCTGCCCTGTAGATCCCAATCTACCACGGTTTCATCAGGATATGAAACGGACACGGAAACACGAGCTGCCCCAAATTGCTGTTTCGTTACGGGCCGGCGGACCGATTCAGCAAGGAGCACGCTTTTGAGTTCACCAACACGAACCTCTCTCCAATGGACCGAAAGTATAAATGGAGTGCGATCCGTCCCTCTCACAAGCTCCCCAGCCGAAGCATCTCTTCTTGACTCTTGCCATCACACAATGGGTCGAACTCTCGCCGCCGCCGCCGCCCTCGCGGCAGCTCTCCCTCTCATCTCCGCCCAACAGATCGGCACCCCAGAGAGCCGTCCACCCCTCGACACATGGAAGTGCACGCACGCCAAAGGCTGCGTGAAGCAGAACACCTCCATTGTCATTGACGCCGGCACCCACTGGATCCACGAAATCGACGGCGAAACCTCTTGCACCACCTCCGACGGCCAACTCGACCCCGACCTCTGCCCCGATAAGGAGACATGCGCCGCAAACTGCGTCATCGACGGCATCACCGACTACGCGTCCCACGGCGTTGAGACTGACGGCGGCCGCCTCACCCTAACACAGTACGTCGAGGAAGATGGTACGCTGACCTCCGTCTCGCCGCGCGTCTACCTCGTCGCCGAGAACGAAGACTACGAGGCCCTGCAGCTCCTCAACCAGGAACTCACCTTTGACGTCGACGTATCCAACCTCCCCTGCGGCATGAACGGCGCCCTGTACCTCTCCGAGATGCTCGCCGACGGTGGCCGCTCCGACCTGAACCCGGCCGGCTCCGCCTACGGCACGGGCTACTGCGACGCGCAGTGCTACGTCTCCGCCTGGGTGAACGGCGAAGCCAACGTCGACAGCAACGGCCTCTGCTGCAACGAGATGGACATCTGGGAGGCCAACTCCCGCGCGGCGGGCTTCACCCCACACCCGTGCACATACGAGGGCGGGGGCCTGTACGAGTGCACGTCGGACGAGGAGTGCGATCCCTCGGGGGAGAACACCGGCGTGTGCGACAAGTGGGGGTGCGGCTTCAACCCGTACGCGCTGGGCGCCCACGACTACTACGGACTCGACCTGGTCGTTGACACGACGAAGCCCTTCACTGTCGTCACGCAGTTCCTGACCACGGACAACACGACTACCGGTGCGCTGCGCGAGATCCGCCGTCTGTATGTCCAGGATGGACAGGTGATCCAGAATGCGGTTGTGCAGGGCGGCGCGAACTCGATCACTGATGAGCTGTGTGCGACGACGTCGAACTGGTTCGATGGGTTCGGTGGGCTCGAGGGCATGGGTACTGCCGTTGGCAATGGCATGGTCCTGGCCATGAGTATCTGGAATGATGCCGCTGGGAACATGCAATGGCTTGATGGTGGGGATGCTGGTCCTTGCAACGCGACTGAGGGTGCGCCGAGCTACATTGAAGAGCATACCCCTGACACCGCGGTTACCTTCTCAAACATCCGCTGGGGTGATATTGGGGCTACCTTCAAAAGTCTATAGATGTGCCTTCGTGCCTTAGGCTGTATAGAGCTCGATATGTGCCATGATTTTTAGAGGCCAAATGCCAATGTCAATTTTGTCTGAAAGGATGTATATCTTGTACGTTATCAGTTAGACGCATTCACTCGTTTTTCCATGACGGCCGTATCCTTGTGCCCTCCAATGCACGGTCTGGTCCCGTGTCATGGTCCCACTTGCGTCCCAGTCACGACAAAACGCTAGCCCAGTTTCCCCAACTGGTTTAATAAAACACCTTGATCTTCCCATCTTGTCCAACCCCATCGCTCTCAATAAGGTCCTCCAACGAAGCCACACGCTCATATCCGTCCGCGTCCAAGGCTACTGCCCGCCCAGACAAGCCTCCCTTCCCACCGACAACAACGCAAGTAAAGATAGTAGACCAACGATTGCCGCCCGCGTGGTAGAATGCCTGCGCAGCAGCCTCCTCACGGCTTCCCGTCCGGACAACCCGGTAGATGTTCTGTCCCGTGGCTGACCTCCCCGCGAGATCGGGGAGGCGATCGCGGCCAGGACTGACCCATCTTCCGTTCCGGCTTGTGTCATACCCCGTGATACTCTGCTGGATGGAGAGGTAGATCAGTGTGGCCCGTGGCTGTTGAGTGGTTCCAGCGTCGGCCTTGACGTGCGTCAGGGTTGACGGTCTGAGGGGTGTCGAGGCCGAGAGGCGGGGTACTTTCAGGCCGACGGGCCTTGGATCTGACAGTGGTCTGAAACTTGGTCTTGGTGGCGCGGAGAGTACTCGGCTGACGGAGGCTGAAATTGTTGCTTCGGGGGTGCTGATGCTGTACCATGTATCCGGACTCCCTTGGGAGAGGAGGGGGAGCCAGTAGGAAAAGTCGAAGGGGGATGCAGGGTGAGTGGCGATATATGCTTCTCTGTTGAATGGGTCTAGGATGACGAAGCGGTCCTGTAGAGCCGGGGTAGGATCACCGGTGGATTCGATAGCTGGGAAAAGGTCGTTGTAAGAAGAAACGAGCTCTTGGATGCCGGGTGGGGAGCGGGAGCGTCCTGGACTGACGGACCGGGACGAGTATCGCGAGACGGCCCGGGGGATGCGACGCGGGCGGATTGGGATTGGTCGGCGGTCGCGACCACGTCTTGGGATGCGACGACGTTCGTCAGGTTCGCCATCGTCTTCTTCCTCAGCGGGAGCGTCTCGCGACGGAGTTTCTTCCAGAGGTGTCTCCTGTGCGGGGTTGGTCTGGGAGCAGGTACACTGCGTGGTGTTTTGGTTCGAAGTAGTATCTACCGACATGGTGAAGAAGGATTCGGGGACTGAGTTGGAGCTCTCCTGAGGGGTAAGAGGAGTCATGCTAGGATGGAAGCTGTCCTGGAGAGTTGAGGACGGGCAGTTGAAGAAGTTGGAATTGAAGAACACGAGACATCTCTCAGATGCGCCAGGCAACAGGCCCAGTGTCTGCCTCCGGGTTGCGGCTGAGTGCGGCTGATGCACAGAGGAGCCAAGCACATTTTTTTTCCATGAATCAGAGCTGGAGTGACCGATTGGATTTGGAAGATATTCTGGACGATCACTCGCCGGTTTGCTTTGTTGTCATATCATGGAATGCACTCCAATCCGCGTCCAATAATCATGATCCTGCCTCGAGGCCGAGGATCTCGCCTGCTCTTCCCTCAACTCATCAATTTGGAGCAGTGTGTGACACTGCTGCCCGTGGCCCAGCTTGACTCTTCCCGGTTGGACCAGTGCTGTCACAAAACGTCTCTGCCCAACGGTGACTCGTGGGGAAGTCCCATCGAGGCCCTCATCCTCGCCATCTTTGATGTTACCGTGAGTACCAATTCAAAATAAACAAAAAAAACTCCCCCCACTCACCTTGAAAGTAGCTCCAGAACCGCGTGACCCAGCCGCGTGGACAGCCATGAGAGACCCCCGATCAAGGGAATCTGCCGTCCAAGCATGTCGAGAGCGTCAAGAACCAACGAGACTAAGCATCTTCGTATCCTTACACAAGTGAAAATGAACAATACAGGCGCCGGTAAAGAGATTCAACTCCGTGTTGTGGTTGCAAATGGAGACGCTGTCAAGGTGTCTGTGTTTTAAGGTTGGCAGGTACAGCTCCAATCCATCGTGCCTTCCTATTTTGGGTTGCGTACTTATCCTAAGTGACAGCGACGCCTTGTATAATTAGCCCAATCCTACTACCCGGAGGGTACTACCAACCATCCTAAGTTCCAACGAGGTCTTAATTACTACCAGTGTTGGAGGTTGAAGTCGAGCATGTAGACTCATTGGAGACGCGTTGGTGAAATATCCATACCCCGAAAGAGAGACAACACCAAAGTCTGCCAATCTGTTCCCTTCCCCAGTGAAGTCGCAACACTCGTCGATATCCTCTCCCCAAGTTGTCTTAAGTCCCCGCAGATATCGCCAGAGGCGCTATCATCGACAAGCTCCTGCACTTGCCGCGCAAGAGCATCAATGCAGCTCTGCTCGATCACGTCCGGACACGACCCCACAGCGGGCTGGATATCGTCTCCCTCAAATGCTTCGCTGGGAGGGTGATTGAAGATAATCGCGCAGCCGGAAAGACCTGATGTGTCGGGGTCATCGGGGGTACCGGGGTAGTACGCTGAGCAATGGGCGTTCTCGTTCTCGGGGACGTCGATGTCTAGTTGCGCCTTGTCGGCGACCTGGACGGTCTTGACGAGGGACATTCCATCTTAGGCTGAAAGGGCGTCGGCGATACGGGCGAGACCAACGTTGCTGTATGTATAATTGGCGAGTCGGCATGCGTATGTGCCGTCTTGCGGGCACCCAAGCTCGTCGCAGCGGACGATATCTGCTGGGAGCTCCTTCCGTACAAATGCGGAGACAAGGAGGGAGAGAATAGTTGATACCTTGAAAGGG